>NW_020449974.1:2909407-2964250 GCF_003343035.1 Apteryx rowi
AGGTCCCTTCCAACCTCAACCATTCTGTGATTGTGTGATCTAATGAAATCTAACCTAAATTTAGCTTTCAAAGCAGTACAGATAACTGGTACTGTATAATGTAGAACTGTTCAAACTTTTCAAAAGGGTCTGCCACATGATATATTTAGTATTTTTACTTCCAGTTCTGATAGTTTAAAAAAAAAAAAATCATTTGCTAGGTATGTTTTATGTGCATCATACTCTTCCATCTGCTCCCAAATTAGCTTTTGACAATTTGTCAGCACAGCCAATCACAATTATTCATACTAGAATTTCGTGGAAAGACAGTTCACATAATGAACACTTTCATACTTAAAAATCAGCATTTTTAATAAATATCATACTTTGTAAATGGTGCAAAATAAGTTGACTTTGTAAGACTGAAATTTAATTTTCAGTCCCTGATGCCAGTACTCAGGAAACAGCTTGTAGTTACTGCTCTGTCGGGAAAAGTTGTGCATGTGGAAGAGTTGCCCAGTTTATTGATGTGGAACTTTGAGGCCGAAGGGAGAAAAAGACAAAGCAAAAAATTGGAATGAAAGAGCAAAAATGRCTTACAGTAGAATCCCATTTGAACTTTTACATGTAGCATTATTAGGGTTTAAAAATTGAGTCTGACTATGTTGACCTGTACTATATGCAACAAAGTTCATTTGTTCCTCCTGCCTTTATTGTATTTTAAATGTCAAGCTGACCAAAGAAAGTTGCCTTGAAGAAGTCCAGGATTTACTTACTGAATAGAAAAAGTGCAAGGTCATAATTTTTTGTTAGCTAAATCTTAGTAATATCTAAACATTGATGTAATRTAATCTCTTTTTGCATAAAAGCTCTTATTTCTGCTAACATTATATTATTCTTTATTTCAAGCTACTTGTAGACAGCCAAGGCTGTAAAGCAAAATATGCTCAATTTTAAATTCATAGTAGTTGGCCATAGTGGGCTTTGCACTGGTTCAACTCAACCAAGCTGTGAATGAAACAATTTACTTAAATGAGCCAAGCAGAAATCTGGTGTGTAGATATGATATGTTGGTGTAACAGTAGCCRCAGCTGTAAGTCATAAGCTTCTGTTCATGATGGGCCAGTGTCCCTTTCTTAAAAAAAAAATAAATAAATAAAAAGAAAAAGAAAGAAATCCCTGCTGAGGATGCACAGCCCAAGGCAGCCCTGCTTGTAAAGGAGGAAATTCAACCATCAACAAAAGTTCTGGCAGCAAAACTTTCTAGCACGGATCTGGCCTCAAGTAAAGTTTTATAAGAATCCAAGAAAAACAGATTTGGATTAAACTAAGCTTTTATCTCTCTTTTACTCMTCCTTGTTCAAGAGCCTCCTGTGACACCTCCAAAAATACAAACATGTTTGTGGTCGGTGTGTTAGCAATAAAGAAACATTTTAGTGTCAATCACAGGCTGAACCCGTCATTCTGTTATCCTTGCGGATAAAAATGTATGCTGTTTGCGTCAATACATATATCTTAGCAAAGCTGAGGTTTAATGATGAGGGATTATGTTGTATAGTGATTCAGCAGCAAAAAATTGCCTTCTGTTAGTTCCTTCCAGAACGTACCTAGGTTAAACTTTATATGAAATGTTTTCTGTAGCAGCCTAGAACTGTACGCTTCATAAAAAGTTTGAAGGAGAATAGTTTTAGTCCGTGCCTGTTTTTATTCCTATAGTTAGAGTAAATAGCAAAAATGCAGTGTTAGCTAGAAACTGTGCAGGAGAGGTAATCACTTTTAAATGTAACTTTAATTAAATGTTTGACAGAGAAAGGAATTCATTATCTTGTTTCATCGTATCTGAGATAAGAGCAAGCAAACAGTAGCCAACCCCCCCAAAYGGAGACCTTCTTGAAATAGCCGTCGGAGAAGCGCTTAGCGCAACGTGCAGTCTTTTAAGTGGCAGGAATCTCTTGCGCGTAATTTGCCGAATGATCGTTCTTGTAACCTTTTGCTCTGCTTTCATTATGGTGTTTATACAAACATTTCCATTCATACATACTGCCTTCATACTTATCTTAATTTTTCTGTTACCGAGCTCTTGAGACTATTAGGTTATACTATAGATAATATTTTTTTAAGTTGTTATGCATTCCTAATGTTAGCTGACTAACACTTTCCATATTGTACATTCAGATACATTTATTTACAGATTTTGATATTTTGCAAATTGAGCTTCTATTTTTTCCTAGTTAGAGGGGCTTACTAGTATGGGTTGCTCTGAAGGTAAAAACTGCCCTCGAAGACTGTGTTGGGAGGTTTTAAATATGTCTAGCAATGTTTGCAAAGAAGTGTGATTCTATACTTGGTTGAATAAGAAATTTATATTATAGAAAGAAACATGGGTGTTCTGGAAAGGGTTTTCTTTCATAACTGAAAAAAATGACTAAGAGATGCTTGCTGGGAAGCTGACTGGGAAAAATCGACTTTTCTTCTGCAGTAATACCTCATGCAGATAACTGGTGTGAAAACATAATACAGAATTATATGTTGTTAAGGATGACATCCTGGTTAAATGGCTTAATCTTTAAAATGCAGCCTGAAGTCCATTTACTTGAATGTTAATTAATACATTTGTTCTTTAATGAAAAGCTTATTTTGCGTGGCTTTGTTGCTTGTGAGTGAACGAGTAGAAAACCCAACTTTATCTCGCTTTCAGTGTCTCAGACGTAACACCTTTCCTTTGACACCTACTGTTCTGTTCTGGCAATTGCCACTTACTGCTGGGAACATATCTATCATCAGATACTTTTATGTCTTTAAGAATTTTATTGATCAGCACTGCTAGTTGAGGTTATTTTCCCTCAAATTTGTAATTTAGTTCTTTCTCCATATGGTTGTTTAATTCAGAGTCACTGTAACCATGTTTCTGTTCAGCAAATTGATACTGACAGTGGCAATGGTAACAGATAGCAGCTGAGGAAGGACCGCTCCATTTCCAGCAGGTGGGGAAGACAAATCTCTTTACCGTGGGGGAAAAAACACAACCCAAAATTCAGTTATCAGGTGGACAGACAAATGCCTGGTAGTGTGGTGAYTGGAAAGGCTCAAGTACCATATGTGGTGGCATAATTAGCTGTATTACTCACGTTTTCATTGAAACAAACAAAGAAAAAATGTTGATTTCTGCACAAGATTTATCTGTGGAATGTGTGGGACAAAAGTATCTGTTAGATCTGTGTGGGATGATGTTACTGCCCTTGATTTTCATCAGAGATCAGCAGTAGGAATGAAGAATTGGTTTCTGTTCCCAGCAAATCCTGGGAGAAAGCCAAGGAGGAGTTAGTACAGTACTAATCCCTTCTGCCCATGATCCTGGGACCATCTTCCTTTCTTTCACTATTGTCCTTGTGACACAACGGCACATATTCATGTGGGAAATAAATAACATTTTGAAAACAGTGAAGGCAAGCTAGTCAGCTYCAAATGACCACCCCTCTGCAACTCACCCGTGGCTAMCAGATTGCAATTCAAGAATATTTGTCTTAAGCAGCCAAATATGGAGTTTAGCTTTCCTAGAATAAAAACACTCAGAATGATAAAATCTACCTGATAATCAGTAAATACGCATTAATTGGTAGTGACCTCAAAGTAGACAGAAGTATTAACTTTCAGTGCTGTGCTCAGTGGTCTTTGACAGTCTTAGTAACAACTGAGCAATAAGTCAGGAAAAAGGGACTTCCTGCATTCCTATCACTTTTATTTATTTGTTCAAATTCTCACAATTAATAAGTTTTTATTACTGCAAATGCCCTACTGACACCATCTCTTCTCCATGCTAATGAACATATTAAATGCTACTGATGCCGTAAGTGCATTTTGCTATTTTTCTCTCATTTTTGCCTATTTTTCATTTGGGACAAAACTTCATTTGTTGCATTACTTTTGTAAGGCATGATGTCACTATTCTACTGTTCTTAGCAGGAGATATACCATGTATATGACCATCAAAAAACAGCATTGAAGTTTATCTTAGTTGAATTGTATTAACTTGAAAGTACTCTACTAGTTAAAAAAAAAAAAAAGTAAAAAGTAACAACAAAACATTCCAACAAACTTGTCTGAGTCTCTCAGGCAGTTTTTTTAGAACCACGCCATTATCTTCTATTTTGTAAGATATTTTTTTCCCTTATTGTTGTGTAAAAAGTAGACAAAAGAGAAACTGAGTGCTTTAACAAGGGAAGAGATCTTGACCGTACATGTTAATACAGGTTTTGCYGTCTCAGCTACTGTATAGTATATATGGAATAGGAGGACTACAACCTGGGTGGAAAAGTGGCTGGACTTGTGGGCTCAAAGAGTAGTGGTGAAAGATTCAAGTGCTACTGGCCACCAGTTGCCGGTGGTGGTCTGCAGGAATTGAGATGGAACTGGTAACGTTTAATGTCTTGTCAGTGGCCGTTGCAGTGAGATGAAATGCAACCTCAATAAATTTCCAGGTGACACGAAAGTGTGAGGAGGGTTGATTTGCTGAAGGGTAGGGCTGCTGTTTAGAAGGGTCTCTGCAAGCTGAGGAAATGGGTTGACAGAAACCCAATGAAGCTMAGAAAAGGCCAGTGCAAAGTCCTACAGTTGGGATAGACCAACCAAATGTAATGGTGCAAGCTAGGGGCAGATGGTTTGGGGCACTTTTCTGTAGAAAAGGACCTGGAGGTCCTAGTGAGCAATAAGTTGAAGAGCAGCACGTCAGCACTGTGACCTTGGGGTGAAGAAGGCCAATTTCATACTGGGTTGTTTTGGTGGTTTTAGTGCGAGTGTAATGAGAGAGCCAAGGGAAGTGATTATTCCCGTCTGTTCAGTCCTTGTGAGATCACATCTGGAGTACTATGTCCTGTTGGGGCCTCACTGGTATGTGACAAACATGGTTTTACTGGAGCAAGTCCAGCTGAGGCCACCAAGGTGGTCAGGAGGCTGGAGCACACAACATGAGGAAAGAGGCTGAGAGACCTGACTTTGTTCAGCCTGGAGAAGAGAAGGAAGATCTTATTTGCTATTTACTGCTACCTAATGGGATTGTGTAGAGATGTTGGAGCCATAAACCATATTCTTCTAGGACACGCATAGTGAAAGGACAAGAGGCAACAGCGCAAGTTCCAGTCAGATATCAGGAAAAAAAGTTTTCACTATGAAGGTGGTCAAACATGGGARCAAGTTGTCCAGAGAGATTGTACAACCTCCATCTGTGGAGATACTCAGCATTCAGGCGGACAAAGTCTGGAGCAACCTCATCTGATATCAAAGCTGGCCCTGCTTTGAATGAGTGGCTGGACTAGAGACCTCCAGAGGTCCCTTCCGACTGAAATTATTCTGTGATAATATGTAGAACATCTTGATTTTTGAATTTTAAGTTACTGAGCAGATTTTTACCAGTGCATGAAATGTGCAAAGTAAACAGAAGAAACAAAATTCAGGGAATATTTTCTGTCTTTTTGACTGACAGAATCAATATGTGCTATATATTTACAGTCTCTAAAGTTTTTTTTTTCCTCTGTTCATAATGTAAGCATGACTGCAATTGAATGGTGGAGGGAGATGTAGCTGTTGATGCTACTGTGCGCTTCTTTGAAGACTAGATTTAAAATTGTTTTGGAACTGAGCTAAAGGTACAGTCTTTGGACCTGGTTTCAAAATCTTCTTTGTACAAACTGACTGCTGAGAATTATTGGTAAAGTTTTTAATGCATTAAAAATAACAAAAGATTTCGATAACAATCCTGCTAGGTGTATGGACATGTGTGGTGGCAACCTAAAATAGGAAGACTGAAACAATTATTTTCTTCTTCCAGGGTATTTCCACCTATTTGGGAGGGTGTCATCACTGTGAAGTGGGTGGCCGAAGGTGAAATGTAACAGCGCCTGAAAATTAATCATCAGAAATCTATTATTTTTTTCAGCTTCTGTAATTCAGATTGTTCTTTCCCCAAACTGGATAATTGAGTGTGTGGTTGTGGAATCAGAGAAGGAAAAAAAAAAAAAAATTGGGGGGAAAAGATTAATGTATAATGATCTGGTCTGCTTCATTGCTGAAGGGAGATTAGCTTGCCTATGATAAAGTTATATCATTATATCTTCTGTATGTTTTGTAGAACTTTGGTTTCATTTAAATGAACTTGTGTTGAATGAGGATTGGAAATAACATGGTAATAACACTGGCCTTAATGTGTCCACATGTTGCTTAAAGAAGTTTGTACAGTTTTCATGGAAAAATGATTTTCCATTTTCTTGGAAGTCATTTTAAATAGTTTTTCTTCTTTTACCCTGGTTGTTAGTTTGTTATTTAAAAAAAAGCCCTCAGGAGTTTTGACTGTAAGAATAAGTTGATTTAATTATTCTTCATACTATAGTAACTAGAATATAGAACTCACAGAAAATTAAATAATATCAATTTTGGGGGATTTTGATTTGATTTGTTGTAAAAACAGAGCGGAGGGTTGATTGCTTCTGCTTTCTGCTGCTCTTTATGGGATAGATTTTCATTAAAAAAGAAATTACTTTTTGCAGAGAAATCAGAACACAAACTCCCTGCGTATGTCTGAAGTATTTTACTTCCTTCACTTCTTTACTTCCTCTACTTTAGATTCATCGAAACTGAAACTCCTGGGCATCTTTTCCTTAGCTTTTGTATGAGGTGTCRCGTTGTTTTGAATGCTCTTTAGGAGAGGTGACAAACAATAACCATGTCCTAGGGGAGCTTCTGGGCTCCATCTCCAGCTAGTGGAGAGCGGCTTTGCTCTGGTCAACTCACCCCTACATAGTCCACTATCCTTCATCTCTGCCTCCTTCCAGGAGTGCCACCTTCTCTTCTTTGGCTAGTGGAAACCTAGGGAGATTAGTCTGCCGGTGATAAAGTTAAACTTAGTACTGCTTCCCTTTATAGTTATTGCAATGCTGACTGGTATCTTAGTTTAGTACCTAGTTAAGGATTATGTAAATCTGCCTATCTTATTTCCTCTAATACAGTGTCTTAATCACTGCAAAAAAACCAAACAAACTTCTATTTTAGTTGTGATGTCCATTAAATTAGGAAGGAAAACACTTTTTTTTCCCCTCTGAACATAAGTAACCCCAGAATTAGTTAGAAGAAGCTGTAGAACCATRCTAAAGAAATTGGCATCGCTCTTGCTTTTTGTCTCCTAACTTGCCTTTCACTTGCTTTGTGGTTGAGTTCCTTTCAGAAGTAAATCTTAAATAATGCTGTCTTAAAGAATGTTAATAGATTTTTAAACTGAAAAAGAAGTGTCAGGAAAGTGATACTTTAAACACCAGCTAAAACTTCGTTTTATGCATGTGTGCTGCTGCTGGTGACAAGAACCATTCAGACCCAACACTAGACCACAAAAGTACGCTACACCCAGGCATTTCACAACAGAGCCTGTTCTACTATTACTCTAGTGTAGTATGCCCTCACGTGGTTAAATGAAATATCTTCTTTGCATGAGACAGGTACTGCTTAAATTTAATGTCTTCTACAAAGAATTGAGAGAAATAAAGACTATTAGCTAAATGGGAGATGTGTGTTTGTCGTCTTGTTTGTTGGTCTTCTGAAGATCCACTTGCCCATAGTCAGGACAAAGTAGCTTCATTTCTGATTGCTTGCATTCATACTGATAACTTGAAATATTACCCCTGGAAATGGAAAACTTTTATCATTTTTCTCCCACATAATATATAATGCCAGTAGTCTTTTACTTATTTTACTTATTTGAGTATCCCAAGCCTTAATTTTGTGCTTACATAGGTAGCTTTYGTACATATCTCACGTTATGAATGTCATGGGTTTGAAAGCTTCATTATTAGTTCTGCATTCAATTTTGGAAGGAGTTAGAGTTAATAAGGTTTTAGTTCTCATGATTCATGTGGATTGCTAACAGCTTTTTTTGAGGGCTTCATAGCCTGAAAACAACTTGCATATGATAATGACTTTTCACTTTTCTTGTACTTACRAAAGTAATGCAACAAATGAAGTTTTGTCCCAAATGAAAAATAGGCAAAAATGAGAGAAAAATAGCAAAATGCGCTTACGGCATCAGTAGCATTTAATATATTCATTAGCATGGAGAAGAGATGGTGTCAGTAGGGCATTTGCAGTAATAAAAACTTATTAATTGTGAGAATTTGAACAAATAAATAAAAGTGATAGGAATGCAGGAAGTCCCTTTTTCCTGASTTATTGCTCAGTTGTTACTAAGACTGTCAAAGACCACTGAGCACAGCACTGAAAGTTAATACTTCTGTCTACTTTGAGGTCACTACCAGTTAATGTGTATTTACTGGTTATCAGGTAGATTTTATCATTCTGAGTGTTTTCATTCTAGGAAAGCTAAGCTCCGTATTTGGCTGCTTAAGACAAATATTCTTGAATTACAATCTGTTAGCCACGGGTGAGTTGCAGAGGGGTGGTCATTTGGAGCTGACTAGCTTGCCTTCACTGTTTTCAAAATGTTATTTATTTCCCACATGAATATGTGCTGTTGTGTCACAAGGACAATAGTGAAAGAAAGGAAGATGGTCCCAGGATCATGGGCAGAAGGGATTAGTACTGTATCTTAAAATGTGGCTCTAATTTAAAACTYGGTCAATGCTGTGTGAAAATCATAGGCACCCTTGATCTAGGCCTGTGGAGCTAGACCCAAAGGTGTGGAGCTATGCTGAGTTCTTGAGTCCTTTTAGCACCTAGCTCCTGGAATATAATTCGTAATCCCAAGTCGTATGATTAGGCTCCCTATTTAACACATGGAAAAGAGATAGATGTTTTGGAGTGAGATTTGTAAGATGCTGAGTGGGAGAAATAGAGAAGAAAGCGGGACTTTTTGAAATGCCATCCCTTTCTGGATGCTTAATTCTGAGCCTGCAGATGGGTGTTTATGTTGTATGGTGATTAATGGTCAGAATTTTTGCCTGGAGTTGGACTAAGTTCTCCTTCACGGGAGAATAAATGGCCCATTCTTGTGTTTTCAAACCCAACCACTAGTGTTGCAGCCCACCTTCTTACGTGATATTCATGCTTCATGAAGCAAGAAGCATTGGTTCAGTTCTCTCCTGAGCCTGAGGTAGGTCAAACTAACATTTCTCACCCTCAAGACAGTGCTGAACYCACCAGTTCATAGACTTAGTCTCGAAGCTGCGTTAGATGGCCCTGCTGATGAAAACGTGCCATTGTGCAGAAAAGAAGTCACAAATCATTGAGCTAGAGAGTGACGACTGTGAGCAAACGTGGCTCCAGCCTAGTTTGTCACAGGAGTTTAGGGGAAGTTTAAGACTAGGCTTTCGGGCATGTTGCTAGGACTGTTCAGTCCTTTTACCCAGTGACTGTTTAATGCAAAAAGCAGATGCAGTCCTGAGAGTACTGACTGGAAAAAAATGTCCCTTTATTTCAGCCTTCTCTACCCGTATTTAACTGAAAATGAATGTAACTTCTGTGTGTTTTACTGAACAATATTCTCAAGGTATTTAAGGCATCTGTCCAGCCTGGGATCCTCTAGGAATCTTACGTGGAGAATTCCTTACCCTAATTGAAGAGTCCAAGAAAATTTAGAAAGAATCAGAACCATTCAAAGGAGAATTTTTGGAATTTTTTTTGGTGATGATATAGGCACTTCAAGGCAATTGAGAAATAAAACACAGTCTTGAACTTAGGCATGAAAACAGTATTACAGTGCAGCTAACGTCTAAATCCTTTTATTAATCCAGGCCTTTTATTAATTGGACCCAGTTGTATTCTGAATGGATGGATCAGATTTACAGTGGATCAGAAAATGGTCCCAAAATACTCGCTTTTACCTTCTCTGATTTCTTGTTCATCTACCTACCCATCTTAATATAGTTACCAGCTCCTATTAACCTTCATGAAGAAATAACCGACAGAAAATGTATGTTTAAGGCAAATTTGAATTTGTGAAATGGTACAGCTTAATTTGCTTGGTATAACCTAAAAAACCTAAAAAGTGCTAATTTAAAAATCTTCAAAATACATACATGTTAAAGAGCTTGACGCTTTATAATTGAAGTCAGGTTTTGGCATTTGAATAGGGTTGTTATAACTAAAAGCTCTGTCTTAGGGAGATGCTTAGCGTTTCATAAGGATACTCTGTGCGGAGATGGAAAGGCGATCTAATCTGCAGTTACAGCTTAAATATATTAATGAGTCGTTAAGATTAGTGCTGTGAGTGAGATATGGCAGATGCGCTCATAAAATAACGGCAATCCCTGTAGTTCGTAGCGGCTTCAGCAAGTGCACCTGGGTGGGAGCAGCCCTTTCGGAGAGGGGTTTGGGGGAAGCAGCAGAAGCACAGTGAAGTAGAAAGATAGAGGAACATCTTAAAAATTGACTTTTACATTCTACTTGCATTAAAAGCATTGAGGAGATTTTTTAGGAGCCAGACTGAGCCATTAGTTTTTGCTGAAGATGGTTCACGGAGAGCAGAGAGTAAATCAGGAGCGGTGACCGGTTGTTTAACTGATCCGCTGAAACACCTGCTTACGCTTTTCTGGCTTGGCAGAAGGTGGAATGGTCAAAACCCTAGCGAGGTGCTAGCAAGCTGTATTTAGGAAGAAGAGGCTTGTTTGGTGTTTGAGAGAGGTTCTGCAAGCCTGTCGGCACAGACAGAGAGGGTATCTTTTAATTAACGGAGGTGTTGGTGCTGCCTGTCGCAGGAACGATACTGGTCCCAGTGCGGTCACCCGTCACGGCTGACAAGCGTCCACGCCACAGAGAGGCACCACCATAAATGACGCTAACTGGCGTTCCTGCTGTCAGACTCTGTAAGCAGGCTGAACTGAACAACCGTTTCTATAACTCTAGGGATTTTCCAGGGGTGACAGTCGAGGCAAGTCAGCTGGGTGGTGTGGGGCAGCTTGAGGCATGGAGGCGAGCGAGTGGATGCAAAGGAAACTCGATGCGTGTAAATCTGATATCCTTCATTAACCTGAACTTTCCTCCTGTCTAACAGTTGAATCCTTATATGATAGAGTTGTATTTTAAAGAAAACAGTTCATTTTAACCTTCTAAATAGCGTCACAATATTTTAATGGGATTTTGCCACAAAAGGAAAATCTAAATGTTGTTGCTCCTAATATTTTACAAACCAGTTGCAAAATATATTAGGCGAGACATTTTACTAGCTTGTTATGTTGGTTCTTATTTCAGTTATGGGAGGATAAGTGAAAACATATGGCAGGTATGTATGTACCTATTGTATAAAAGATAAATTTTCAGAAAGGTTTGTGGGAGGAATATATACATCTGTATCTATACATCTGTATCTATATATATACATCTGTATCTGTATCAGAAGAAGTACTGGGAAATTCTGGGGAAACTTAATACTTACTTAAGAACTTTAAAATACTTACTAAAGAATTTTAGAAGTGCCTTATACAATATTAATTCACATCAGTGGGGATGTAAACCTTTTCCTATGGTGTGAACACTGAGAAGAAGAATATAAATTAACAGCAACGGTGTTTTTATCTGTAAATTACATCCTAAAGGTACAGCATGCGGACAGAACAGAAAGATGCAGATTTGTCCAGGATCCTGAATTTGTATTTGRCGGCTGAAACGTGAATCAGAGCAACTAGCTGGGCTCACGCTAGCTTGGGTGCAAATATACTGGCGCTAATCACAAAGTTCCCTGAATTATCGATGTACTTGGCATCCAAAAGGCAGGTGTGTCGCCGGCATTTTTAACATCTTAACTAATAATTTATACGTGACAGAGAATAGTCTGCTTAGTTACTAATTCTTCTCAATGGTGGGTGTTTGCAAGCACTGAAGAACTGGAATTAATATAAAAAGACTGGGTTAGAAACACTGAAACTTAGTGTTCCTAACATATGTTGGCGACAATTCAAATATATTTAACAGAAAGAGAAATTCAGTTTAATGAATTAGATAGCTGCAGCTGATTGTGCAGGGATAATTACAAGAGCTGATAATGTGAGCTGTTAGAAAAAAATAACCAGTGTGATTCATGAGCTAAGGACAGTCGCAAATTATTTAAGCTGATAGAAAAAGCYGAGTTAGAAATAATGGTATGGAATTGGAGTACATTTATTATCAAAAAAAGACTTATTAAATGCCGAATCGTGTTCAGCAGATCGTCTGCGTGTGTTCACAATTATATTGGTATAATTTAGAGAAACTCCTTTTCGGTAGTACTAGAAAATAAGCACCGCCGTGGAAAAAACCCATTAAGATGCTTTTTTGTTTTGCACGTGACTGGAGCTGATGCAGTTTGTTGAAAGCATTTTCCTCGTTATTCTGCTAGATGATATCTTGTAGTTGGATTGGGATTATATAGCGAGCCAGTGCTGAGAGCCAGATTGTAAAATGACTTTGCAGTGTGCGGAGTCGGGAAGGTCTAAAGCAAACGGGCTGAAGCAGCCGCGCGGTTTTCCTCTGCTGCAGGACGGTCGGAGGGAGGAAGGTCACGAGAGCCCGGTGTTCCAGCCTGGTCCGGAGCACCGAATCCGAGCTTCCCGCAGCCACGGCACAACCTGTTTCTCCCGCAAAGTGCTTCGAAAGGTCTCGTTTCACCCCGCTGCGGAAGGAAACCAATTTTGAAAAAGGAGAAAGAAAAAAAAACCCAATAAAATAACCCAAACCCAAGGATGCTTTGTGCAATGGGCTTCTTGTTTTGCAGACAGCCGTGGTGGTTTCTGTTCTTGCCGCGCCAAACTCGTCTCAGAGAGAGGAGGATTTTGCAAAGCGACGCTTGGGGGGGGCCGTCAGCGTAAGCAGAGGGCAGCAAGACGGTGCGTGGGAGGGGAAGGGTCTGGAGGCCGAAGGGRCCTTACGCTAAAACGTCAGCGCTGACTTCATTCGGGTCATTGAGCGTTTCCAGCGGTGTGGTGATATATGAGGGTAGGAGAAGAGGCGAGCAACTTGTAGCCGTTCACGTTCAAGAAATGCCGCTGGGAAGAACACGTAATACTGACCTGAAAATGGGGGGGAGATAGGGGCGAAGGGGACATTTTTTGCAAACAAGTAATGATCTTTCAGAGAAAGCCTTTTAAAGTGATTTCATTTGTTGCAAGCATGTGTTACAGGTTAGCATCAGGAGAAAGTTAAGCATGAATTCAGTTGAGCAAAATGAATCATTTTATTTCCCATAAAGTTCAGTTCCTTGTGTGTCTTTTCTTTTAAAATTGTGATATTTATATTAACTCTCTCAAATTACTTAGTGAGGGGAAAAAATCATACCGGTGATACACGTGGCTTCTGAACAGTGCTATTTAAAATGTGTATGGTTAGATTGTCAACAGTTGGACAACATCACAAAATTATTCTCCTGTATTTCTTGATCGGTGACCACATTCACTGTCCTGTCATTTGTTGCCATCTACCTCCAAAGCTTGTGCAGCTGAAAAGAAAATGGCTCTCCAAATAAGCAAAACCAAAGTACTTGTATAAATCGTTTTTATAATGCAAATGTTTGCATAGCTGTATTTGATTTGCCGCCTTTGGTTTATTAAACAAGCAAACAGATTAAAAAAACCAAAAACCCGAAAAACTCCAACAGCCGTCGAATCGCTGATATTTAAAACCAGCAAGTGTTAGCAGCGGGTGCGTGACCAGAGACAAACCACAGGGATTAGGAACGCAACGAGAAAGTGCGTATCGCTCTTTTCCCCCCAAAGCGTTGATTAAAGCGTGCTGTGTACCGTCGTTATAGCAAACCTTGAGTGACTAATCYGATCCAAGCAGACGTGGAGGAAAATTAAAAAAAAAAGGTATTCCAGTAATGCATTGAGCAGGGTGCAGGGAGGACAGTTTAATTCCGAGGCAGGGGTGTTTTTCTCCACACGGTAGCTGCCGACTGTGGGTTAGTCGGACACGCGCGYGCGGTCTCGCGCCGTCCCCTTTCGCGATAGGGAAATCCAGGCTGATGGGTTCTTTGCTGCTTGTTATCAAAGACGTCCTCCCCTTTCCTTCAGGCCCTCAGAGCTGTGCAAGGATGACTTAATTCAGGGTGGGCCTGAGCTAGTAATCAGTGAAATTCTGTTTTTTCCAGCAGAGATCTGTGTGAGAACTGTATGAGGCTTCTTTAATAACGTGGCAGAGCAAGGTTCCCTAGTGCGATCATCAAGCCAGATCCATTACGGGTCTGCCAAACGAGCATGCGGTAATTATAAAGTGATGTATTTGATAATTGTGCAAAATTTGGGGTGAGGTTTGCATTAATTAGTAACAGGAGCTGATATATGTGTTCTTTGCTTTGTACCAGCGTTGGTGGGATAGTATATTTAAAAGAAACCAGTTAGCCATAAAGCTGAGAAAATGGAGCTATGTTCTTCTCCTTTTTCCCTTTTTGTCTTTCTTTTACAAAAATGCAGTTTAAATCTTCTGAGTGGACTCTTTTGAAGAATGCAAGTGTAAGAAGGTAGCAGGGTATATATTTTTTTCTTTTTATCATACAACTTGTATTAAATCACAGGCCGATGTATGGCTTCGTTTGCCCAGGGCGAATGAGCCGCGTTCCCTTGGTGTCCGCCCGTGGGCTCCGATGGCCCGGGATGCCGTTGGCTTTCTGGGCTGCCCAGGCACGCTGCCGGCATCTTGCCGCCTACCAAAGACCCCTGGTCCTTGAATTTTTGGAAGGATCCTGTCGGCCCATTCCCCCAGCCCRTCTAGGCCCCCTGAACGGCAGCCCTGCCCTCGAGCGTGTGGACTGGTGCCCCCCCAGTTTGGTGTCATCTGCAGCCTTGATGAGAGCGCACTGCGGTGCCACCACTGGGTGATCTCTATCCCCGTTTGGGAGATTAAATCATCTAAATATAAGTGCAAAAGAACCATGGGACACGTTCAGTATACAATTCTTTCTGTCGTATTCCAGTAAGTCCGGGGCAGTTTTCCTGAGTCAGTGCCCAGCGAAGGTGACCGTGAGGGCTCACGGAGCGAGGTGCTCACCTTCTGCGCACTGCAGCAACAGCGTCTGGGTTGCAGTGCAAGGCTAAGAAACGTGCTTATGTCCTTTGGAAAACATTTACATTGGTAACAACCACATATACTCTCCTGGGTCTGCTGGCAGTGCTTTCTTTACTGTATATGTCACTTCAGTGTCCTGAGGCTTTCACAAGCACTCAAAACATTTTAGTGTGAATGCGGTTCCTCACACCTGAATTTTTTTAGACCTTATGCTATGCACAAAAGTTTTTTCAGAAGCTAGTTTTGATATGCTGGCCAGTTTCTGAAACCGTATATGGGGAATATTGTAGAGTAGGCTGCACCACTGTGGATGTCTTTACTCCTACGCTTGCTGTGAYTGGTAATTCAGAATGTGCGGGCTCTTTTGAAGGACATGGTTTATATGCACATGATATAACGTGTTTTATATGTTCAAAGTAGCTGAAAGATGCATAGATTAAATTAAAATCAGGCTGCAATACTTTTTGTTTGTTTGCTTGTTTTTGTGTTTTTTCCGCTTGAGGAAAAACCTCACCTCTGGTGTTTGCTTATAGTGCGGTAGATGGGACCGTCTCTGAAATGAATGAATAACATTAATGCTCATTTTGATCGAATTAGTTTGGGGCCCTGATTCATCAAAGTATTTAGTTATGTCCAATAAATTTATTTAAGTAAATGGGATATGGCATAATTTTCCAAACAGATGGAAGTATCTGGACTAGAGAAGAGGAATTAAATCACGGATAGATTTGACGTCAGAGGCTTGAGCCATAACGCTGGCGCTGAAACCTATGTCTCCTCTCTGCTATCCTGTCTCCTAACTGGCAAGACGTTGCAAGTGATGTTAAGCTATTATAGCAGTACATACCGAACATTATATTGCTCTTCCTTTTCGTTGTGGTTTCTATCGAGGAATGCTTTCTCATTAAATTAAGCTGACCTGTTCTCTGATCTTATTAAAGTTCCAAAAGTTCAAGTTGATACTTTTATGAAAAACTTAACTGCTTCTGCTGATGTTTTCCTAAATCAGAACCTGAGAGAAAGAGAAAATTGTCTGGTCACCAGTGATTTTAATTATTGAGATGGATTCTCTCAGCCAAATCAGGAGCTACTTCCCTCTGTTTCCATTTGCTTTTAATTCTGTTTTAAATATTYAGAAGCAAAAAAGAAGGCTAATAAAGTTTCGGATAAGCCCATGAATATTGTCAAATAGAAGCACTGATTCCCAGCTAGCCTAATTGTTCTAGTAATCTCAGATTGTGGAACTAAATTAAAAATACATATGCATTTGAAAAAAATGAGTTTCCAGAATAGTAACCAACATAGTTCATTCAGTTTCTTTTTATTATCCTATTCAGTGGAGCTTAAATATATGTRAACCTCATCTGCGACTCCAGTTAGAAACAAGATAGCTTTTGAGTGTATGGGGATGATCTTACCTTGGTTTGCTGGTCATTGTCACCTCCTTGCAAGCGAAATAAAAAAACCCCCAAAACCCAGCATCTGAATGCGTTTGTTTAGATAGTAGTCTGAAGTTGGTATTCATGTCTTTCGTGTTTGTAGATCTGCACTGTTTAAAATTTATAAGTTGTTGCTTCAGATTTGCAGATCCTTGCCGGTTTGCTCTTGAGCAATACGCCAGGATCGCCTTTTGTGAGTGTTTTGCGCTCTCTTGCTAGCCCACGTCTTACGTGATTTCATGATTAGATTTGAGCCTGAGCTTTCGACATGCCGGAAACTTTTTTTTAACTTTTAAAATGCTAGGAAAAAAACACAACAAACAGGAAAAAAACAACCTGAAACAATCCCTCAGCAAAACTTCCATGAGGAAATTGGGATCTATTGGGATCAATAGCAGCACGTCCTTTGGAAAAAGAGGATTTGCTTTTGGTGCGCTGCTGCTTACGTGTCTGCTGTCTGAATGGTGGTGAAAGCCTCCCGCTTCAGCGGCAATCGGCAATTTCCTTGTGCCACCGCTGGCCTAGCAGCAACCCGGAACGCGTTAACAAAGCTTTTACACTAACGCTGGTTCTTTTTTGTTTATAGGACATGCCTGTGTACCTAATCTACACGGCAGTTATCTAGAAAGTAATAACTTCTTGCCGCACTGGAGCTTCTAAACCTGGTTGCTACAATTTGTCTCAGATTCTGGCATCGAAGGAGATTCTCGAACTCTTCTCAGTGAGGAACCGCTGAAAGATACACTTGAACTTTTGGGAGATTTATCTGTATTTCAGCGTATTAGTCAGCCTAGGACAATGCAATCTTTGTTGAAGTGTTATGAAATACTTTATTTCCACTTTTCATTTTTTGCGTATTTTGGGAAGTTTAAAGCTGAAACAAAGATTTGCTCTAAGCACACTTTCTTCAAAAACAAACCACTTTCCTCTTTCTTCCTCTATCCAGAGTGTTTATCTTCTTTAAACAGACAAGGATTTTTTTTGTCTGTTTCTGTTAAAAAAAAAAAAAAAATACAGTATTAAGTGTTAATTTTGAAAACTCCATAGTTTTATAAGAGGTTCAGAGAGAAAAAGACCTCAATATATAGGCCAAATGGTATCAATATTTATTTCTCATTTCCTGATTTCTTGGGAATTCAGCAACCGCTCCCATGGTCTTGCATGGAGATATCATTGTGTTATGAAGGCTACATGTAAAAGGGTTTAGGGRTTCTGCTGAGACCATTGATGTACTGGGAAATCCAACATGTAGGACCATTTTGTTAAAGAATATATATATTTATATCTGTATGTATATCTCTCTCATTCTCTCTCCAGTATCTCTTGGCAATAATGATGGTAAAATATTTTCGCAGCATTTATTTCATTTAATTTAGCAATCTCGTATCTATTTGCTGATATCTGTAACCTCAGCGTGGTTGTCTAGCTTCCCTTCCAAGTCAATGACACAGTATCCGTCTCTAGGCACAAATTCATCTGATTTTACAACAGCTCTGGTCCGTATCCCTCTTCGTTGAGTGCATCGGTYCAATACTTTTAGATGAGCTTAGAATAGACATGCAACTTTTTGTCGGTAAAATTAGGTGAGATGAATCCCACTTGACTGATGAATCCTTGATAGAAGGAGCAGACTAGCAGATGGCGTAATCCCATAACGTTCATTTTGAATGTTTTTTAATGGAAAACCTTGAATGTTTAGGGTACTAAAAGAAGTCTGGAATCCAGCTGGGACCCCTAATCCCGATGTCTTCACAGCACTTCAGCAATTCTTCTACCAGCTGAAAAGTCTTTTTTTTAGCTATTGACCCCTGCATCTACATAATAGAGAGATATAAAAATAGTCTGATTTGGCTTCATTTATTGACCAGCATTTCCTTACTTCAGACTGGTTTTTTTCCCTCCTTTTTATATTATCTGAACTAGTCTGGCAGTCTAGGTCTAGTTTGTTCAATCAGCTCAGATAATTAAGATGAAGCATTATTCTCTTCATCTGCGGGTCTCCTAATTTCAGCGTATGATTAATGAATTTTATTGCCTGCTGCAAGCTTTTCCTAGTCATCCTTCTGATGTGCTAGACAAATGCATTCTGTCGCTAAATTCGAGGTAAATTACAAAGCAATCCGAGTCTGTTTATTTGTGGAATTCTGAAATTCATAACGTAGACAGTGATCAACCGCAGAAAGATCTTCAGGAAATTTTATAAAGAATAATGTAATGGAAAACCTAATAAAAAAAGCAGTATTGCGGTACGTAAATAGTGAAAAAAGACATGATGGCAGAATATTACCTTGCTGTAGCTAGGCTTCCTGAAAAAAAGACTTTCCCCTTTCCCTTCCCTTCCTGAGAAAAGGCTCTGGAATGTATTTTTTTCCAGTACTTCGATGCTTCTGGTGTTTTCAAGTCCTGATAGTCTGCTGTACACCCTCCACTTTTTTTTTTTTGCTGCTCTTTTATTATTATTTGTTTATTATTATTATTTATTATTACATATCTTTGATTCTAAAAAATCTAGGACAAAGACCATAACAAAGGTTCTCTGGGCGCAACCACACCAAACACCTGGTTACATTCCCTGGAATAGGAATAGGACAGCAGTGCATTTTTAGATGTCCCGTTGCAATATTATGCTTCGTAGTGCACTGTATTTACTGCAAAGACTTTTATTTTCTTACAGCAAATTTCTGGGCTAGAATACCCATATGGTCGCTTCAATTGCCTTGGTTTGCATCTTGATTGGGTGAATTGGATCACTGAGCCTTATGCATCCATTGCTCTTTTATCACGTGTTGTACACCTCGTAATGTCTAATTCAGTGTCTGTGCTTTACAGAAAGACTTTTTTTTTTACAGTAATGTCTTATGGTGTGACATGAGATTTTGATGTGATGTGAGGTTTTTTTGGGGTCCAGCGAAAAGCCATGGTATATGATGTGCTCTATGGTTAAGCTGTGTGGTCGAAGCTTTTAATCACTTTATCAACAACTTAATGAGGAATTCTTTTAAGAGATTCTAAAAATCCTGGGGAGAAAGTGGGATCATTTCAATATCAAGTTGTTGTGTCACCACAGTAATTTATATATACTGAAGCATTAGAAAACTGAATAGTTTTGACCTATAAAATCTGTGCAGCAGGAGCTACTCATTTCTTAATGTCTGGAAAACAGCTAGAATGTTTTTGATCACTACTTACATATAAATGACAGCACTTATCTCCGGAGATGATTGCTTTTGGAATGGTTACTGACCCTTATGTGTTAGGTTTCATTTTATTGGTTTATTCATTTTACTGTAGTGAAATACAGTGACAAAAATGATGCTTTAGTACAAGCACCTTCCATACGTGTTTCTTTTTCTACCTCACTACTTGACTGCTGGTTTGCTTATCCCAGGCTAAATATCCATAAAAAGGAAAACTTTTCTTTCTAATCAGTATTTTTTTTTTTTTGAGTTGTGTGTTGCCATGGTTCAGATTTTAAACTTTGCTTTAACTTTTTTGTGTTCAATACATCTGATGATTACATCACTTTAATGGTCAAGAAAATACTGGCGCCATCGAATCCTGTGACCATCTACTGTGCTAATTGATAGCTGAAGAACTGTTCGGGCTTGTAAAGACTTCTTTTTTTCTTTCCCAAAGGTAACAACACTGGTTAACACAAGCAATAAGGGACCATCCGGCAAAAAGAAAGGGCGCTCTAAGAAGGCTCACGTGTTGGCTGCTTCGGTGGAGCAGGCCACTCAAAACTTTTTGGAAAAAGGAGATCAAATTGCTAAAGAGAGCCAGGACCTGAAGGAGGAGTTGGTTGCTGCAGTGGAGGATGTACGCAAACAAGGTACGTGGATCGACCTGCTTAACTGTGTAGCTGTTACGTTTGATTCTGTGTGGATCTCTTCCAAAAGAAGTGTATCAGCTGCTCTGATGATGTGAGGAAAACTGCCTTTGTCTTGTATTACTATTAAAATAGCTGCACTTTCATGAATAGCAGTGAGTATAAAGAATGTTCTGACTTTGATAAAACAATATGTAATTTTCTTTCTCTGAGCTGTTCTACTTCCAAAAAGGAAACTCAAGGATTATTTAGCAGTCACGCTGCCCAATGCCTGTTGTTTATTTTTCAACTTGCTTTTTATTTCTGTTGTGCAGCAAGATTACGTTAGAAATGATTTGTCACTTCATTAAACTTTGAGCAGTGGGGTCATACATTTCTGAAAAATCTAACAATTATCAATCAGATAATACAGCAATATAGAATTATTTTTTGTTTCCAGTATATATTGAAATATATACAGGATTATCATATTCTGAAAATACATAGATGATAGCAATATTAAAACCAGTTTTTTGCTGTGTTGGTGATCATAATATAAATGTTAACATTAGTTTGCATACTGTGTAGGTTAAAATGGAAGTTTCAAGATACGCACCGGGTCAAAAAATTGCTGCCTAATTGGGTATGGGACTTGGGCTTAAGAAAATGACACTATCTTTAATGGCAGAAATAATACTGGTTTTACAAAATTTAACATTTGATGTTTACAGTGGTATTATAGGGAATCTACTTTCAAGTAGTACTTTGAAATTTCAGAAATAATCTTGGATATCAACTGATAATTTTCCATTAAAAGGTAACACATGTCAGATGCTTTCAGTTTTTCATGTTTAGTAGGGAAAAATGTGTTTTTAATAAATGTCCATAACAAAACTCTTCCCTTTTATTAACTTTGATTATAGTTATCTTTATTGCAGCACAATTAAGTACCTTTCAGTTTTTTCCGTTGTAAATCCTATAATCTGTAGATACCATCTTCCAGTATCATCATTCCTGGGTTTTAGAGCAAGATGGCAGAACTGCAGCTGAGATTTCAAAAGGAGCCTAAAGGAATTGCATATACAATTCTTACTGAATTTCAATGACATAGGTCTACCGGCACTCATATGGTGGTTTTCAAAGAGTACTTCCATCCTTAAAAATTGCACTCAAATGATCATACGATCACTGACTGTGTGACCAGGCGGGGTAAAAATCCTGTACAAATGACCACTGGGCAGTGAACGTTCCAGTCTGTCCTAACCTGCCTCTACGTTACAATAAGCGCAGTATTTGCTTCATGACCTTATGTGTATTGGTGACCTCGTCTTCTGCTTTGTGTTAGAGTTTTGCTGCTGATGCTCGGTGGTTCCGACATGCAGCTTCATTTGTCCGTTTTCCGTTGCTTACGTTACTTATTTTGTGTAATGTCAGACTTGAGTTCAGGATCGTCGGTGCTGATGTGAGCGCCCTCGCGCCCTCTCCGTCTGCTGGCGTATCCCCCCTTGGGGCTTTGCTGCTGACTCGGTTTGGCTAGCTTTTCTCCAGGAACCTTAGACCGCATTCGGATCATCAGCGTAATCTGTTGCATGCTGTCTAACCTGTTCATATGTAGCCCACTCATTAGCATGGTATCTGAGCTCCTTACTGCTAAATTTCTTTGTCGTTAGTGGTTCCTGTTAGTTAACGATGATTTGGTTGTAGATTTGTGCTTTGTAAAGCTGGCAGCATCTGAGAGGAACGCGTTGGAGGAGCCTGGTTTTCTTCTTAACTGAATTCCTGACTTTTTAATTGATAGCAAACCTTTTGTTGTTTTTTCCATATGTATGGATTTTTTTGGAAAGATGCGGGAAATAGAGAGGAACAGAAGTCCTAAAGAGCATTATGCAGAATGAGGCAGACATTCGTCTTTTATCAGCTTTGTGGGCTGGAAAACGGTCTGTGAGAGAAGCGGAGCAGCTTTTCTGGGTCTCTATGAGATGAGCCTGTCATGAAGAGAGCAGGAGACACCAAGTGCCGTTATTGGCACACATGAGTCACATAAAACCAGACCAGCCCTGGTGAAATGTGAAATGATATGTTTAGCTCAATGACATGAAGAGCTGGATTAATGATCTGAGGCTGTGTTTTGCAACAGCATCGTGAGCTGATTTCCTGGCAGGGTTCCACCTTGGATAATTACACCATCAACCTAAAAATGTCTCTTGCAGTTACATTGCAGTTCTTCGTTTCCTGTCCTACATTGCTCTATACTGTTCTCTGCTACTATAAATGGTTGTTGCGATTCATCCTGGAGAACGTTGCTTTCCTTTGGTAGGTCAAACAGATGTACTATATCGCTTGCAGAATACCTTGGCGTGGATCTGGATGAAAAGAATATGTAAGGTTAAGATCCTTATTGCTTTGATAATGTGGAAGGAGTAAGCTATTTTTGGATAGCAGTACAAAAGTCTGATAGTCAACAATTTAGATTTACAAAGTTGAATTCTAAAAACAGCTAAGAGCAAGAAGACGGTTTTTTATGTATTTTTTTAGATACCACACAGAATTTTATGAAAAAGTAAATAAAGGTTTATATATAAAACTCATAACTGTCTGTATGTGTGTATAATCCCATAGTAATGCCACAATATGTTCACTTCTGCCTCACAGGTCCTAAAAAATGTGAAAATGGTGAAAATAAGCTTTAGTTCAAACTCGTCTGACTGAAATTATCAAATTTTTTGACCACCGAATACTTTGTTATATTGGCCTTTATTGCCATGCTGTCAAAGCTGCGTAAAAGATCTCCCAGATGCGTAGAGGAGACCGGGAAACCTTCATGTTTCTTATTACGTCCTCTTACATTAGAGATGAGGGAAAGCAGACCTGCTTCTTCATAGACAAGTTTTGGGAGCAGTGCAGTTTTCGTAGGAGCAGACTGTGATGTTATAATAACCCTGTAATAAACCTTATAATAACCCTAGGTCCTGAACTGCAGAGAAGTGCAGGGACGCAACGAAGAACTCATAGAACTACAGGCTGGGGAGAGGAGTGGCTGGGCCTGTTTGCCCAGCAGAGGTGTCTAAATGTAATTGGAGGGTCGTTAAGGAAGAAGGAAATCCTCTGTGGAGGAGACATTCAGGTTGTGTTTCACATGAAAAGTCTACATCGAATTGGAGTTCCTTGGGGTTCCTCCGGCTAATTGGTCTGATTAAATTTATTAAGAAACAGTCTAGGGTGCCGAGGAAAACTGATTAAACCTATGCAAATTTATTGTACCTATTAAATCACTTAGGATATGTTTATCCTTTAGATGTGTGCTGATGGCTGCCTGACTTTAGTATGATAGTACTTGAAGTTCACCAGCACATAATCAAACCTTCCTTTAACAACATAAGTTAGTCTAGCAGCAATTYGCTGTGTTTTAAAACTGTTATATTTTTCAAGCATAAAAGACARCATAAACTTCTTGAGGTAGAATTAATTTTTTATTCATTCCGATTTATGCACATTGCATAAACAGAATATGATCCATGCACCGTACGAGTGTCAGTAAAGTTGAAAGTACATATCACCAAATGACACACAAAGCAACTTTAACATAGCCTTTTCATGGTAACGTTTTTTTCTCGGTGATAGATCATACTAAAAATGGATAGTCTACTTAATACTTTTAAAAACCTAGTTTTAAAACCTTTAAATTAAAATTTTTTAACTAAACTCTGTAAAAGGTCTTCTTCCCTGCTGTTCTCTCCTGTCTGCAGTTACTTTGGAAGAAAAGCAGGGAATCTGCAAATTTCATTATTCTGGACTAAGGTGGGGAGGGGAGCAAACTCCAAAACCACAGAATATTCACAAGGCGCCAGCTGTTCTTATAATAGTTTATAAATAAGTGTAGCACAGAGAGAGATAGATTCCCAGTATATCTGTGATAATTGTAATGTGATTCACTGTCACTTGCAATTGTCTCAGTTTTGTTTCCCTGGAGGCTGCCAAATGCAAATCCGTGCACAATATTCTTTGAGTCTGGTTGATTAAGAGAKTAGTCCAGTTCAGCTGGCAGTTTATATTTTGGGAGACTCCTGATTCCATGATTTTCTTTCAGGGCCTTGTTAGACCAGCAGTTCCTGCCTGAAGCCCAGTTCCAGCAGTTGCACATTATCTCAAGTCTTTTATGAAGGTTTCTGCTCCCGTCTTTCATTGTTGATAGCTGCATATAGGTCTTGACTTTCCTGAATGAAACAGAAAGCCCCTTCTCTGAAATCGCCTTCCTTAAAACTTTCCTGCTCTCTTCAGATCTTTTTTTKCCCTCTAATCCAATCAGTCTTCCTTTTAACTGCATCAAAACCCACCACCGAGATAGAGAGGCTTGAGAAAAGGTTAAGCTATTTTGTGGAGCTGGTGAATATTGCTTTGTAACGTCTCTAGTACAGTGGCTACTGAGCACTCTTAATAGTCATCTCCATTTGMCGAGGACTCTGTGCTGCTACCGCTGTTGTTCGTCATTTCCCCCTCCTTTTCTTTGCTCCCTTCATGTGGTCATATAACTATTTTGTCTGTCTTGCAATTCAGGTCTCCTGAAACATCCCAAATCTCATGGTCTCGTAACATCTCCCCTGTTAACCATTCTTGTTCCTGTCTCCTTCTCACACTCCAGTCCTCTATGCACATGGGGTACTTCTGCTTGTCTCCCATTTTTGGTTGGGTCTCGGTAGTGCAAGGTRAAGAAAAGATCAGCTTTGTCTTTTTTTCTCATTCCTAGTAAGCCTCCCTTATTTGCACTTACGTTCAGGGTGTCAGTGGTGGTCTCACACAGCACGTTAAACTGATGTCTTGGATATCGCTGGTTAGCAGAGTCAGCTGCAGCAGCCTTTCCAGGAGCCTGAATTTACCCAATCTACTTTCTCTGCTGTTCCAATCTGTTTAAAAAAAAACGTCTGTACCCATCAATATCTAAAAGCTTTCCTGAAATAGTTTAGGTATAACAGATCAAAGTTACATTTAAAACATAAAAAGCTTTAGTTGAATACACTACACTTTGCTTTCTTTGGCCAATAAGAATSCAACTGATGGATGTAGGCTTTGCTCTCTCTTTCTCTCTGAAAGTTCTCAGCGTTTTTCCTAAATTATGGTATGTGGAAGTGGAATTACTTCATAAGCGTGTTTCTGTAGAAGCCATTAAAAGACTTGTCACAATATAACTATTACTCAGCGTAGGACGGGAGGAAATTCTTTTTACAGAGAAAGCAAATGATGAAGCATTGTCTGATTTTTGCACCCATTTTCGACTCGGAGCCTCAGCAATAGGATTCTAATTGAAGGGCTGAGCTGCAATAGAAGATATTTGAAGGTATCTGTTACCGTAATGTCTAAGCACTGATTACTTCAGGGCTTTTGGGCATTTGTCTGAGTCTTTCTGACTGTGATTGCTATTCCCCAAATCTGTTTGGGTTGAATGAGAGAACTGTAGGATATTGGGTTTGAATCTGGCAAGTATTAAGGAGGCATAATAGATCCTTTCAAAGAAAAAAAAAATATATGGCTGATACAAGATTAATATTTTCTCACTCGGATTTGTCTAAGTAACCTGAGCCATTGTTTCCTACCTCGGTTAGGRGCTAGAGAAATCCTTTTTTAGAAAAATTATCTGGTCTTTTCACTCTAAACCTATATTCTCCCTAGGTGTGCTTATAATACTCTTCATCACAGTATATGAGAGCTTCTCTTTTTTTCTGTTTATAGAAGATCATTAGTTCTTGAGAGAGAGGGGAAAAAAGTTTGTGTGTGCATAAAGAAATTACTAAAGGACAGTAATTTATTTTAGACAAACTAATCTTTGTATCTGTTTCTGCATGATGAAACGAGGCCTATGGTCAGTCCTGCTCAATAGGATAATGAATCTTGATCTGCACTTTTGAAAGAACCTTTGCCTATATTAAATGTTTTCTCCATTTTGCCAATAACATCTGCGATGAAGTACTTCACCACTTGCTTTTTGCCCATCTCTCTGATGGCTCATGCTTGGCCAACAGAAAGCTTTGAGCATGAAGCTTTGAAGTCTTRTATTCAACAAGAAGTCAGTGCAGCTGTGGCCTGGAAACTTTTACCTTGTTATTCAGAAATATTCATCATCTATTTTGAAGTACTTGTTAGATTTGGAAGTGCCTTGAATTGTTATTCGTGTTTGCGGTGCTCARCCTAAGCTATATGGCATGCTAGGTGTCATTTGATGCAAATGCTCTACAGCGAGCTCTTTCAGACCCTTTTCAAACCCATCAGTTATCTTTCAGCTCTCAGAATTTAGCTGCTGAGAAACAGTCAAGTTCCCTTTCCAAAAGGATATTAAACACTTCTGATGAATGAGCAGACATGGTATGGGATCTCAAAGAGTTTTTACATACATAGATCCCGAATCTGGGAGCCCGGTGGAGAAGAGGCCAGCTCCTCCCGGTGCCTCACTCGCGGACACACAGACACAGGCACGTCCCCTCGCCCAGGGAAACAGTGAGAAATGGAGTTTAATGAGAAGGCAGGACTGACTGCGCTCTTCGGGCCGTCCCTTTTTCCTCCCCAGACCACCCTCATCCCTACCTTTCTCCTCCTTCGGTTCTTCCCTGAAACATCCCATAATAAGTCAYGTGCAATCGCCAAATGCTCTTCCCCTGCATCCCAGAATGTGTCCCATATCCCTAGGCAGTAACCTAGAAATAAAGAAAAAAAATGCATACAGGCGAGGTCATGAACTGATGACGGTATCGCTTCCTATTAAACTCAGCTGAGGACTAAGAGCCCGAGCTTATTCTCTGCACCGTTTCCAAACGATTTGTTTCTGGTAACAGCTTGGTTGGAGTTTTTCTAATACTTGTTTCACTTTTCAGTATTTTGTGCAAGTTCACGTTAGTTCGAGTTTGTGAAACCATAGCAACTTGCATCGCCAAGAAACGTTTGTTATGAAAGATGGTTGGCATTTGATTTGGTGTTGTCCAGCTCTGACACGCTGAGACAGATTTTACAAAAGCACAGTGATACATGCTTGAAAAACAAACAATATAAATTAATATTAGGTGATTTTTTCCTACTTTTAATACTATGCTTATTTATATTGTCTTTTTGAAGAATTTATGGCTATTGTGACCGTAACAGGGGAAGGTTGAATTTGCTTCAGAATGGCTACTTCTGACCATTGTCAAAAATTAAATTTTACTCCTAAAAGTGTTAGAAATAATGCTCGTTCCAAAATATTTGACTTGAATTCTAAGACCAGATCCTGAAAATACTACTTGTTCCTTTAGAAGCAATATTTCTGTTCAGAAGGGTTTCATTTGGGGAAAGAATTGCAGAAATAGATCCCAGGTTTAACAGTCTATGAAAAGATTGTACCTGGAGCGTATTTTTCAGTAAACAGTTTACCCCAACCATCACCCACTGTGTGTAAAACTTCTGAATTCAGGTCAAATTTAGAAAATATTGGGAAAAAAAAAAAAAGTAGGGTCTTACTCTCAGATTGGAAGAGGTGATGGAGGCAGTAACTTTACCCCGTTCTGCGGCATCTTCAAACCAGCAGAAAACAATTAATGCAAGGATTTTTAGGGTTTCTGCCGGGTTAGTGAATTGAATCAGCATAGTGCAGGATGTTTAGCTCCCCCTGGCTCGTTTGCTGCAGAACGTCTTTTGTCTCTTTTCATTAAATAAAAGGCCATATTTTGAGCTGGAAGAATACTTTTTGGAAGAATCCATTTTTTTTCCCTGTCACTGACTATATAAGAGAGGGACTGAACAAGGGAAACAGGCTTATTTTCAGTCTTTCGAAAAAAACATGATCGGAAAGTTTCCAGTGATTTAGTAATGTTTAGGTGGCAAAGTATATTTTCAAGGAAAAAAAGCTTTTTTTTTTTTTTTGAATGAATGAAATTGTAAATGCTACTGGAATTCACCTCCAAGGTGGGAACCTTGGGTTTTGATCCATGTTACCAGGATTATTTCTGCTATTTAGGCGGTGATGAGAAAGGTATAAGCAGTCCTGGGAGCAATAAACTTAATCTAGGGCTCTTCCCTGCACCATCCCTCCATGGTCCTCCTTGCCTAAAGTGTGATTCCTTCTGCGTTCCGTATTTTGGGCTGCATTTTTGGTGACAGAACCATCCAACTTTAAAAGCAGTTGCGAAGAAGCTCTACCCTCCTGTAGAGATTAGACTTTAATTTTGGATACAGTTTTGGAACAGTTGTTGGATATGTTTTCAGAAACTGGAAACTCAGTGAGAACAACAACAATAATAATAATAATAATAATAAAAGACAGCATGAAAATTTGAAGTGCACTTCCCAGTGTTCTGAGTTCTAAAACCTCCCTAGTCAATATTCAAAAGATTTTAATTTATCATCTTTCTATTTAATGCATTTTGATCACATCCTTTTCTGGAGTACATTTTTCACATATAACAAAGGCCCTTAATCTGAGTAATGCTTTGCAGAGTGAGGAGAATATAAACTTTTGTAATCARATACCATGTGCTGCTTGCTCTGAGATGTGTCAGACTACTGTATTCTGATCACCAACTGTTTGGTTTTCTCCCAGCTTTAGTCTCTTTATCAGATTCAAGTAATTTCTAAAGTATAGGTTTGCAAGAGCTTATGACTTATGGATGGAAAATTGCAAAAGGAGACAGTACTGCTGTGTCTTTAGAATTTAAAATTATTTTTATAACTATTGAAAAAGTCTAAACCCTTCAGTGATTTTGATTTGTGACACTTGCAACTTCATCTGAAGTTAACCCTACTTTCAGACACGCGACACTTCTCAATGGCAGTATGTAACCATCCTGCTGTGCATACTTCTTTGTAAAAAACAAAACCCAAAAAACTGCTGATATATCCATGCAACAATAAATACATTTATTAAAAATCTTTATAATATTGCAAGAAAAGCTACTGCTGTGATCTAGGACGTGGAGAATCTCTATGATGATCGGTAGCTAACATAACAAAAACTGTTTGAGCGTTATGACCGTCTTCTGTAGATACCTGGGATAAATAGCAGCATGGCAGAAACACTGTTGGATGAGTTTATAAAATTGACACAGAGAGAAACAGGTGTAAATTGCCCATCAATACTGAATACTGGGAAATTAAAATAAATTTTTCAAGCCAGAGGTAATAACTGTACCATGGCGATAATGGAGGCCAAAAAAAGGGCAGGGGGAGGTGACTGTAAAATAGATCCCGGTCTGTTTGTGAAGAAGATGAGATTATCCACTATTGACCGTGTTCGGAGGCAGGTRACAAGTCTTGGTGCTCTAAGAATCCTGCCAGTCCTGCACACAAAATAACTGAGCGTAAGGATTGGTTGAGTGCAAGGATCATACACACGGCTTATGTTATTTAGGTCTGTCCAAAAGATACCTTGAGTTTGCATGGCAGGACAAACTTCTCATTTCCTTTGTTCATTTGTCTTTGTTGCCACCAGCCTTTCTTTTTTCCTGTTCCCCCGTTTTTTTCTGCAC
This sequence comes from Apteryx rowi, assembly GCF_003343035.1. NCBI lineage: Eukaryota > Metazoa > Chordata > Aves > Apterygiformes > Apterygidae > Apteryx > Apteryx rowi. Next base: position 2,939,083 of record NW_020449974.1, read on the forward strand.
TTCTGCCGTAATTTTCTTGACTAATCCAATCTCCTTTTTCTGTGTTCGCCTCGGTGAAAGCTAAGGAAGTGCCAATTTTGTGCAATGCAGCCTGAAGTAGAAAAACTCAATTAGCTGTAAATATGCTAGTTTACGTATCAGCAACGCTCTAGCCAGGCTGGCATGGAAATCCATATGGACTAATTTACCTGCTGACAAGTGCATGRAATAGACTCAGCTGATCGCTATTTCTGATAGTCAGCCTCAGTTTTTATTGCTCTTACGTTTCTCAATGTGACACCTATGCTTGCAACTCTCAGTACTGCTTGTCCTTTCCTGTTTTCAATAAATAGCAATAATCATTAATAATAATATATCATTTATAAACCTTTTGTTATCCCAAACATCTATCTGTCTAATTCTTTGTGTCAAGTGCTGTTCTGTAGATCAGCTGTGTGTGTTGATTGCTGTATCAGAAAATAATTCAGCAGTATGAAATGCAGGTATCTGCTCATTTGTCTGCACACAAGCTCCTGCAGTTCTGAAATATTCGTGGTTGTGTACCGCTAGATAAGGAGCTGTGTTATATCAACACCTCCATGGTATACGAATTCCGGCTGAAACTGGCAGCAAAGTGTGATAGTGTTAATATTTTACCAAATTGAGCTGAGATCAAAGATTATTGTAGTCTGTTTTTTTTTTTTTAATGTAATTTCTAACTAAGGAAAGATAAGCCCAAAAAAGTGTTAGCGTTCATGTGGCTTGATGCTTCGGGCATCATTCCAGGAATCGTTGCCAAGTTTTTTTACGGTGTAAAAATAACTGCGYTAGGTTTCAAATATAGGTTATCATAGAGATCATGGGGGCAGATTATGTGAACAGGTAGTAGAAATAAAATAATTTAGTTTTCAAACGTGCCTTTGTGCTTTCTCTTGCTTTATGTAAACCTGCAACGCTCTCATTTGTTTGCATTCTTTGCTGTCTTCTCTCTCTTTTTTTTCTCATGCCAAGCCTATACCATAGACACCGTCTATCCTGGTGACCCTCAGCAGTCTGCTTTTCTTCTTTTTCATGCTCTCATACACTGYGGTACCTTTTCTAATTTCTCTGCTCCATATCTTGAGTGCAGAACTTGAGAACTGTCTAACATGAGCACGCCTGTTCTCTTAATCCCRGTCCAACAACGTTATTAGAGTGTTGGGGTAAGGCGGCTTCATCTTCAGCTGTGTTCGCTTCCCACGTTTTCTTTTAACCATGTTAAAAACATGCTCTATGCCGCTATCATTTTCATAAAATCTGCCCATTTCCTTTATCTCACGCTCATCCGGAAACCCACGGGCAGCGGCAGGCAGCAGTAACTCTCTGCAGGATTCCCTTGCCTGCGGTGTGCCTGCAAATAAGCTCTGTTCGCAGCCAGGTGGTCCCCGCTTCTCTTACTGCTTCTGTCAAGTCGTTCATAAACAGAAACTAAATGAGTAGAAAGAAGAAACAACATCAGTTAGCAGGGATACAAAGTGGCGCAAAACTCCCCCCCTAAAACATTTAGGGAATTGATTGTGTTACAATCAATCTAAATCAAAACCCACCCGCTCACGGTGCTGCCTGCGAGTTGCCGTTGCGTCGCTGTGGTCCTTCAGTACCAAGTAACTTGCTGCTCCTTCCCTTCTCAGAGCCCAGTGGAGACTTTAGATAAATTTTGTCAGAAAACGTGGCTTGCTGGAAGATATCAGCCCTTTGAAATGGAAGCTTATCTCAAAAAAAAAAAAAAAAAAAATCGATTCCAACTAAGCTTTTCACTGAGGGACTTTTTCATGTGATCATAGAGGATGATAGAGCTGATCCTAATTATGATTTTGAATTCCGTCTAGGAGGAACGAGAACGTAGCGCACAGTGCCTAGGGCACAGATAGAATATACCCACGCGCTTGCTTGGCTAAACAGTGTTTGTAAGCCTCTTTAAGCCAGAGAATGAAAGTAATATCCAGAATGATGGAATCGAAACCTGCCTAATGCAGACTGCTACAGTAGTTTTCTTAGAGGGCTTCCTTTTTTATGCCTGTTGGAAAATCTGTGCCTGCTTTTCAAGTGTTGCTCTTTCTGTAGCTGATAGATTTCATTCAAATTTATTAATCACAGTTCTCTTTTTTTCCATTCATGAATTCTTACGCAAAAACCCATTAAATGATTAAATTCAAGATTTTAATTGCTAGGAGTCTTAGCAAAAGATTTTTCTCTGTCAATTACATCTTTTTTGGTCCTTTTTTACAATAATTATTTTAATAAATGTAGCATGCACAGTTCATCAAAAAGATGGCAACTTTTCCTCGCAATTGCCACTGTGGTTATTTGAATAATTCTGTCATATTTATGTGATGAAATGTTTTACTCAGTCTGAATGTGCTTCTTGTCTCAGTTCTGTGGATATCTGACTGGTAAAGCTTCTTATCTTTAGTAGGAAATCTTAATTTTTTTTAGAATAATAAGTTATGGAAAATTGTCTCTTTTAAGGCTGTAGTAGACCAAAGAAAATAGTAGGCTCCCTGCAGGATTGAGTCAGGAGCTCCGGCGTCTTGCTGCGTGCCAGAAGTCCTTGCTGGTTCTTCCTGATGATTGGAAGACCRTCTGAACTGCCCGAACGAGCATCCCCCAGCTGCAGCTTGAGAGCAAGCTAGCTCATGTACAGAGTCCAAATTACAACTCGTTTGAGTTTRCATGTTTAAATTTGTGTCTGTGTTTATTGACATAAGAGGTCCACTGTGCTTTCAAGTTCCATAGCCTAATTCTACACTTCTAAAATGTTCACATTAAACTCTCCAGTTCAACGGTGAAGGTTTTTAAATGATCAATTTAGTTGATCCCTGAAAGATGATAAACTGCAGAGTAGCTGAGAGCTACAGACAAAGAGGGATGAGAAATGATGAGGTATTCTCACATGCAAAACAATTTTTTTGAATCAAAATTTAATTAATGTTTTATTGTACTTAGGTCTATCGGCGATGTTTCAAAGGCACTATTATCTGACAACTAATTAGAAAAGTTCTTTCTAAAATGTAATATTTTTGAAATAACTGTTTTAGATTGTCATAGTTCCATGGCTAAAGTATCCTAAAGTTGTATATTCTCTTTTACTGTCCCTCAGGAAAGTAGTAGTTTGCATAATTAAAATCTGTACATATTAATGGTCTGTGTAGTGAATGGAACGGTGTGCTCTCACATCTAAGCGTGCATATTGGATCTAAAACACATGCTAGCTTTACAGATATCCAGTGTGCTATAAAATACATAGTGATTCACCTCTCATCATTATGTCTGAATGTCAAATGTAAAGTGAGTCAAATTTAAGTGAACTAGATTATCTATATAATCAATTCCAGAGGGACACAGCTCCAGTGGCTGAAATTTAATGTGAAAAGATCAAGCTTAGATCCTAGATGGCCTTTTCTAGCCTTGAAATCTATTAATACAATGAGAAAAGTGGCCATTCTTCCAGAGAAAGAGAACAAAATCCCAACTGCAAATGAAGGCGGAAATAAATCTAGGGGACATACAAATACGAGATTTAAAGGAAGGGCTTGGGGGAGGGGAGATGAAGACTTAATAGCCATTCATGCCAGCCTTTGGGAATTCTGGTTATTATTTTTAGTGCACATTTATATGTAATAAATATATGGCATTCTTCATTATGAAAATACTATCAAAATGCCTTGAAAATCTTTTATGAAATGATTATACAATCTCCAAACAGACATTACTTCTGAACAGCACTGATTTTCGTTATGGAAAATGACAGCCGTTTTAAAGCACTGTAAATACAATATGACATTTTAAGAGAGGAAATAAATTCATATATGATTTATATGGCTGGAGGAATAAAGGCAGGAGGAAGTAACTGTTAGAAATTGGAATTAGACCATTATTCCTGAATTATTCAGAAAGTTGACTGTTGGGAAGTATATTAGCATGGTCAGTAGCTCGTCCTACCCTATTTTTTGAGTTGTGCATTCCTGGACAAGTCCAAAGAAGATAAAACTGCAAATTTTTGCATTCTGAAGAGTTTGGTTTTGTTTGTTTTAATAACACAATCACATCCCATGAAGGAAGGATGAAGAACTGCTTACATTATTTAAACACAGCCTATTAGCAACTATGGGTTGTTCGCTTCTGTCATATTATCATTTAATATAAACCGTGTTCTATATGGAACCTGTAACTCCATTTGGGACTATAGACTTATCCTTTAGAATACCTTTGTAGCAATACTCTTGCTCTAATTAAAAAGACAGAGCTCTTAATTAGGTCATGGATCAGTTGTCACATCTTTTTATCTTGGATGTGGAGGACAAAAGACAAAATCTGAAAGAGATGGATTAATTAGATCAAAACTTTATTAATGTCTCTCATTTGAGAACTGCTTAGGACAGCACGTTCAATCAAGATGTCATTGCTTCCTTAATTCTTTCAGATGCTTGGAGTATTGTCAGCACCCTTTACTCATCGTAGCTCTTCTCTAGACTGTGGGTGTGTGCCCACCACCTTCTGTCTCTTAAGAGACACTTCCAGGCTTTGGAAAAATGGTATTTCCTCAGCATATTAGCCGTTAGGAACTTTAGTCCATTTTGTCTTCTCTTAATAGATAGAGGCCTACCATTAAGTCTGCTTATAATTCCAAAAGTTCCAGTAGTCCAAACCAATGGACTTATGGAGTGAGAACATTCACTGGACCCCAGAACAAGAAGGTGCCAAGAACCAGCGTTGATACCTCTCAGCCATCCCTTTTCCTCTTTTTTCCTTTACACTCTCCCTAACAGCTTGCAGTAGACTAAAATAGAGATTGCTCTTTTGGGACATGGATCAGAAGACATCATCTTCACCCATGATAGGTTCAATCAATGTTTTCCATAAAGAGTGACGTATAAAAGTGCACAGCTTTTCTGTGTCTATCCTAGTGGCAATGCTTGCTTGCATCAGGATGAAGTAAAGAAATTTAACACAGGGGATTGATTGATCTAGGCCTAAGAAAAACAAAATCTCTTTTGTCATTTCTTGTAGGCTTATGGCTCTCTCTTCTGTCCGTCTGTTTGGAAATTGTTTAGTATACCTAGACAACTGCAAAAGTAGTATTCAATTTATTATTATTATTATTATAAAAACCTAAGTGAATTTATTCTTGTTGTTTATCTTCAAGAAAAATTTTACTGGTATATTTAGAAGTCATTCTTATTAATGTGAAGCATACTTCATGTTTTATTTTCTACCTACATTTTAAAAATTTGAGTGTAAAATTTCATCATAAAAATAATAATCTCCCCATTTCTCTAACTGCAAATGTGTTCAATGTACTGTTTATGCCCTTTTTCAGATCATCAAATTATTTTAAAATAAATGTTCACATTTTACATTGAACAGAAATACAGTAGGTACTTACTCCAAATGTAGTATGCTTCTCTGCCATCTCTTGAAATGAATGTTAGCAATCTGTTTTCTAGTGATAATATCCACCCTCTTGAAATGTGGGTGTCATTTGTTACTTGTTTTAATTTCTCTGTCTTTAATTTCTGCTATACAATTACTTTATTATTTTATGAAATTTATCTATGTCTGCAGAGCTCTTTTTGCAAATCACGTGAAATCAGATTCATAGTCTGCCACTGAAATACTATACATGTTACAATTATTTTTCAACGGGTTTTCAACCCCCAAAGACAGCAGTCTTTGGCATTTGTCTGACCTGTGAGGAGACAATTCAACTTGCTGAGCAAATAGAAAATGGGTAATTTTTTGTCAGATTTGCTTTCTGCCAGCTCACAGAAAACTGGCTTATCGTAATGGGAAATGGTCACCGGACCTGGCACAGTGAATGAAGTAGGAGTGGGTATGTGTGTGTCAGGGGAGGGAAAGGAAACACAATTATGGTAGCTCCTAGTCATTTGTCTTTAGAAAATTGGTAGGGAGTAGATCATCTTGACTTTCAGTGTTAAGAAACTATACGGTTGTCCTGATCTTGTTCCAACACTGTCGTAGTACCAGCTGTAGTGCAAGCTCCTGGTGTTGTTGAATACCTGGGGGAAGGAGAGAGGACACTACAGATGGAGACTACACAACCTCTCTGGGCAACCTCTTCCAGTGTTTGACCACCCTTACAGTACAAAAGTTTTCTCTTATGTTTAAACAGAATTTTCTGTATTTCAATTTGTGTGCATTGGCTCTTGTCATTTCACTGGGTGTCACTGAGAAGAGTCTGTCTCTCTCTTCTTCACTACCCCCCATCAGATATTTATGGACACTGATAAGATCCTCCCTGAGCCTTCTCTTCTTCTGGCTGAAGAGTCCCACTTCTCTCAGCCTCTCCTTGTATGAGAGATGCTCCAGTCCCTTAATCATCCTTGTGGCCCSTCACTTGGCTCACTCCAGTATGTCCATGTCTGTCTCCCTTTTACTAGGGAGCTCAGAACTGGACCCAGCACTCCAGACGTGGCCTTACCAGTGCTGAGTAGAGGGGAAGGAATACCTCCCTTGACCTGCTGGCAAGGATCTGGCTAATGCAGCCGTGGAAACTGTTGTCCTTTTTTGCTGTGAGGGCATATTTCTGGCTCGTGGTCAACTTGTCCTTCAGGACCCCCAGGTCCTTCTTTGCAAAAATGCTTTCCAACAGGTCAGGTCCCAGCCTGTACTGGTGCATGGGGTTATTCCTCCCCAGGTGCAGGACTTTGCACTTCCCCTTTTTGAACTTCATGAGGTTCCTCTCCAGCATGTYGAGGTCCCTCTGAATGGCAGCACAACCATGTGATGTATCAGCCACACCTCCCAGGTTTGTTTCATCTGCAAACTAGCTTGAGGGTTCACTCTGTCTAGTAGCTGAGAATGATATTTCCTAGAAAACTACAGGTCTCATCACATATATTCCAAAATACAATATTTTCATAGCACTACTGAAATGATTATAGTAATGGATGTTCTGTGCAATAAGAGGAGAATGAAATACTGCCTTTAGTCTGTCATTGCTCATCACAAAAATGCAGGAGGCAAAAAGGGGATAATAGGAAACAGTGGAAGAAGAAGACTTATTTAAATCAAAGGACAAATGAGGCGTAAGAAGAAATGGATATAAATTAGCTACAAATACAGTTAGTATGGAATTAAAGTGTCTCTAATGAACAAAAGTGTGACGTTCTGAAGTTCATTTTGGAATGAGTTTCCTACTTCCAGTAGGACTAATTGGGGTTAAATATCTTTGCTGTTTCTAAGATGGAAGCTTGATAAGTTTATGAGAGTAGTTATTATCATATTAAGATTATTATTAATTATATTACAACATGATTGTCTGCAGTAACAAGGAAGCAGACCTGATGACTCAAGAGGTCTGTGTTTCTTACATTGACCTAATTTTCACTGAAAGTAATTTAATACAGCCTGCAGAGCAATTTGAGTAGAATTTGGAAAGAAATGGAAAACTAAAAGTAGTTCTTTTTTTTTTTCAGTTAAAAAGATTTCTTTAGAAATAATTTGTCTAGCTGTAGCTTCAACATTGCCTTTTGGCCTAAGAGTGGTTTGATACCGCTATTGTACAAAGATAAAAATATGTTAATTGACACTGAGATAGATGATCCCTCCTCCTCAATAGCATTTGGCTTTCTAGATTATTAGAATTTAAATTGTGAACTTATACTTCATGTGGTTTAATCAACCATCTATGAACTTTTATATTAAGACTTTTTTGTTTTGCTAAACTGTTTATGTATATTTAACACTTTCTGCTTAATTATTGAGGAGAGGATTCATTTCGCTTAACTTGAGTTTTCTAACGTTAAATATCTAATGTACTGGACTGAGCTTCTGAGGTCAATGGGGAAAGAGAGGTGCACCAAGAGAAGGGATTCATCCCATCATAACATATCTACAGTAGGCATGCAGGATAAAATGCCTTCTAGAGCTACCTACCTCTATTGAATATGAGAGATGCTTAAAAGACTAAAAGACATCTACATTTGTTCGGCTGAATAGCTGTCTGCACTTCGTTGTCTGTAAGGCCAATGGAGATCCAATGAACAGTGTGAGCTGTGACATGTAGCTCACATGTAAAGACCTAAATTTAGGTGCCCTTAATACCTGGATTGAATCCTGCCCTCTCTTAACTTTAAGATGAATGAGCTAGATAACAGAAATACAAGACTTAATTACTGATTATATGAATTTGGAAACCTATGTGAGTTATATGTTTCTTCCTCAGACTCTAGGACTTCAGACTTGAAGAGGCTCACTAAACTTAAAAAAAAAAAAAAAAAAAAAAAAAAAAAAGACTACTTGGTGAGTCATATAGAATTATAGTCTGGTCTCACTGAAACAGGAACAGTTATAATGTTGACAGGAAAGCTGACACAACACTCATTAATTCTTTCTGTAAATTTTGATTATTACCTTTGTGGATCTGAAAAAAACATCATGTCAATGTAAAAGCTGACAAATTTCCTACAATAAGGCTGTGTTTATCTTATGTGAAGTTTATCAAAAAGTACTTTTTGCTGCTGACTTGTTCTTTGCATATTCTCCTAATAGGGATAACWTCATTTTATCGTAGCTGAGCTCTAAATCTCTGCTTTATATCTTTTTGCCAAATCCAGAGGTTTTGCGGTTTGCTAATGAAATTTCATCCAATCCTTGTATATGTTTATTTTATGGATGAGGTAGTGCTATATGAAGAATCCCAAGCATATCTGGGATGGCATTTCCAACATCTAACTCTCCCATGTATGGGATAAAACTATCTCACTTGTCCTTAGCTTTCTTCAAAGCTGTTTTCCCATTACAGAAAAATGAAGAATTTTCAAATGTATTTTGATGGAAGCCCTTGCTTAGTCTGATAAAGGATTTTGAACCCTAGAAATGGTAGTTTGCACTATGATATATCCATTACTTAGTTTGCAGAAAAGCTTATTAATTGAAGGAAAGTATATGATATTGTTAGTAGTAGTATGAAGAACCTGATTTTTTGGTCAGCTGGGGTTTACATAGAGATACATGTTGAGTTTTCTGCATGGCTTTGGACAAATGATTCACCTCTGTTTTTCAGGAGTGGCCACTGTCAAACTTTTATGGCCATCATTTTGACCCTCCACATATTCTCCCTCTCCCCATTCTGCTTCATTTTCTAATATATTTGCTAGTTTTATCTCCTGGCATAATCAAGGGCTAAGATACTTTCCCTGCTTGCTTTCCTGATGCCACTGGCCAATTACCAAAGAGTATTTCTTTCTTTCATAGTTCAATGTTAGTATTTATCTGAAGCTACAGACTGATAATTTGGCCCGGATCCATAAAATCTCTTTAATACCACAGTGCAAGTTGAGCAATTCTTAGGCATCTGAGTCCAAAATCCAAAGCTTCATCTTTGGCTGCTTCATCTTAAAGATAGCTAAAGCTGAAGTACTTTCACAGACYAAAAGCTTTGTCGCTGGACTGCTCGGAAGCGCTTCTGTCTCCTCTGTATCCGACTTGGAGCTTAGATAGTGAAGAGGGCTGCCGGGCTTCATACCTTTGCGTGTGTTCCCTTGGGTTCGATCAGTCAGGCATGCTCTCGGAGTGTGTGTTGGGTCGAGCTCTGTATGAAAAGCTCTGGTAGCTTTGGGTTTCTTTACTAGATGACTGAAGGGAAGCTGATGGCTTCCCAGTTGTTACACCGATTAGATGAATCCCGTCTTCCACATTCTGGCTTAAATTCCCATGTCAGGAGATTCAAATCTACCTCTTCACCTACATGCTAGACTATGGTCACTCTCAGTTTTTCACTTTATGTGGAATATTTTGAGTTAGTGACTTATAAATAAAATGATTATCAGTGCTTTCATAGCCAATTATTAGCATGCTCAGAGCCAAGAGCTGTTGATGGATTTTTCTAATGAGTGTTTAATTTAAAATGAATGTCAGAAAATTGTCTGTGACCTCGGAGTTCGTTGCTGCTAGTTTAAGTGATTTTTGGCACACAGGTAAAACGTGTGGGGAATTAAGTGCAACAAACTCTGCAGAAACCATGGTCCTTCTCTGCAGAGACCAAGTACCTAGCAGTTCGATACTGCAACGCTGAGCAATATAATATTTGAGTAGGTTTAGAAATTTGTTCTGTTGTCTCTTTATTCTCGAGTAAGGATTGTTTATTCCTTGTCTTAGAACACAAACAAACAAACAAAAAACTCTTCAGAGTTTTGGCAACCTTATGGAAATACAGGAAAGCTATACAGCCATAGAAATGAACTGCTGAGATTTTTCTACTGAAATTGTGTATTACCAACTTAGCCAAGATACACTGCACACAAATTATAGTAACATGTACCGAAATTGCAGTAAAAACATGTGGTCCTAATGGTGATATAGTAAGGAAAAGAATTCTAATGGGAGTTATTCATTGTGAATATCTAAGGCTCTCCTGCACCGTTTGCATTGACTTTTGGGAAGTCAAGCTGCCTGAGATTTTTTTGAATGTTGTTATAATGGTCTTAAAAACATTGTAAATAGGGTTTGAAATACAGAAACCCATTTTTATTAATTCAGCTGCTCAGAGATCAGCTTTYGTTATATGAATAAAAAAGCCTCTGGTTTGAAAAGAAGGTCACAACAAACTCATGTATAGAAATAGCAAAAAGTTTATGATTGAGTTGAAGAATCACAGAATGACAGAATGGTTGAGGTTGGARGGGACCTCTGGAGATCATCTAGTCCAACCCCCCTGCTCAAGCAGGGTCACCTAGAGCACATTGCACAGGATCACGTCCAGGTGGGTTTTGAATATCTCCAGAGAAGGAGACTCCACAACCTCTCTGGGCAACCTGKTCCAGTGCTCTGTCACCCTCACAGTGAAAAAGTTTTGCCTCATGTTAAGATGGAACTGCCTGTGTTTCAGTTTGTGCCYRTTGCCTCRCGTCCTGTCTCTGGGCACCACTGAAAAGAGTCTGGCTCCATCCTCTCGACACCCTCCCTTCAGATACTTGTACACGTTGATAAGATCTCCTCTCAGCCTTCTCTTCTGCAGGCTAAACAGGCCCAGCTCTCTCAGTCTTTCCTCATAAGAGAGATGCTCCAGTCCCCTCATCATCTTTGTGGCCCTTCGCTGGACTTGCTCCAGTAGTGCCACATCCCTCTTGTACTGGGGAGCCCAGAACTGGACGCAGTACTCCAGAGGTGGCCTCCCCAGGGCTGAGCAGAGGGGGAGGATCACCTCCCTCAACCTGCTGGCAACACTCTTCCTGTTGCASCCCAGGATMCCATTGGCCTTCTTGGCCCCAAGGGCACACTGCTGCCTCATGGCCAACTTGGTGTCCACCAGCACTCCCAGGTCCTTCTCCACAGAGCTGCTTTCCAGCAGGTCAACCCCCAACCTGTAGTGGTGCATGGGGTTATTCCTCCCCAGGTGCAGGACCCTGCACTTGCCCTTGTTGAACTTCATGAGGTTCCTCTCTTCCCACCTCTCCAGCCTGTCCAGGTCTCTSTGAATGGCAGCACAGCCCTCTGGGGTATTGGCCACTCCTCCCAGTTTTGTATCATCAGCAAACTTGCTGAGGGTGCACTCTGTCCCTTCATCCAGGTCATTGATGAAGTTGAACAAGACTGGACCCAGTCCTGACCCCTGGGGGACACCGCTAGCTACAGGCCTCCAACTAGACTCTGCGCCGCTGATCACAACCCTCTGAGCTCTGCCATTCAGTCAGTTCTCAATCCACCTCACTGTCCACTCATCTAGCCCACACTTCCTGAGTTTGTCTATGAGGATGTTATGGGAGACAGTGTTGAAAGCCTTGCTGAAGTCAAGGTAGACACCATCCACTGCTCTCCCCTCATCTACCCAGCCAGTCATTCCATCATAGAAGGCTATCAGATTGGTTAAGCATGATTTTGCCTTGGTGAAGCCATGCTGACTACTCCCGATCACCTTCTTGTCCTCCACATGCTTGGAGATGGCCTCCAGGATGAGCTGCTGCATCACCTTTGCAGGGATGGAGGTGAGGCTGACTGGCCTGTAGTTGCCTGAGTCCTCCTTCTTGCCCTTTTTGAAGACTGGGGTGACATTGGCTTTCTTCCAGTCCTCAGGCACCTCTCCTGTTCTCCATGACCTTTCCAAGATGATGGAGAGTGGCTTAGCAATAACATCCGCCAGCTCCCTCAGCACTCATGGGTGCATCCCATCAGGGCCCATGGATTTGTGGGTGTCAAGTCTGCCTAAATGATCTCTAACCCGATCCTCCTCGACCAAGGGAAGGTCTTCCTTTCTCCAGACTTTCTCTCTTGCCTCCAGGATCTGGGGTTYCTGAGGGCTGGCCTGAGCAGTAAAGACTGAAGCCAAGGTGGCATTCAGTAACTCTGCCTTCTCTGCATCCTTTGTCACCAGGGCACCCACCCCATTCAGCAAAGGGCCCACATTTTCCCTAGTCTTCCTTTTGCTACTGATGTATTATGCTAGAATGCTGAATTTTAAAAAGTAACTTGAGTATGGAGCTTCCTTTCAGCAAAGGGTAGCAATACAAGGAAAACAAAGTCAGCAGACTATCTTAAAAAACTGTTTTTATTTGATATAGTCACARCACAATTTCTATTAATGTCTAGATGGCTTTGTGCCCTGTAGCTGGGCTGCATTATTTTAAATACTTTGAACAAGTCTACACAGCAAAGTGCAACACATTTTGGAGATCCTCAGGCTGGTCAAAAGAAGTTAATAAAGCTGCAAAGTGCCAGGGCAACCCTCTAGAAAGAAATTAAAAAAAAATCTGTTAACCTTTTAAAATCAGTGGATTTTTCTGGGAGCTTGAGTTTGTTTGGGGCTTTTGCTGTGGGTGGATTTTTTTAGTTTTGGGGTTTTTTACTTCCSTCTACCCTATGTGTCTTCATAACTCATTGCAACTTGGGCACTGCTTGAGAATTTCAATACTAGTACGGGGACAGAGTTTTAATGTAAAATCTTCTTTACATAACTGTATGCTTAGGATCTCTTGATATCGGTGGATATCCTTTTGAGTGTAAAATATGTCAGATATATGAGAAGTCAGTGAAAGCTTGAATCTGGGTATTAAATTCCTCCTCAATAATAACTACAGCAAAAAATAGGTTGCTTGGTTCCCACTACAAAAATGCCTTCCGATCTTTGGAAGGAGGTTAATAGATGAAAATTTAACAAAACAAAATAAACGTTCTCAGTTCAGCCATCCTGTAAACATGCAATAACTCAAATTGGTTTCGAAAATATTAATGTGATATTTGATTACTAACAGGAGTTACTTTTCTGCTATCGGAAAAGATTCGTACAAATCTCTAAGGAAACATTTGTGGCCTGTCTTTGACAGTGCTCTGCAAAGGGGGAAGTAATTTTATCCAATGTCCTTTTCAAATCCTGTTTGATCTTCCAGTTTACAAACCTTAAGTTCAAGAATTTGATATCCTTCCCATCTCTTTCCAAACTTTGTGAAGCTAAAATTAAAAATAAAAAAAGGATTGATCTTCGTATTAATCATTCAATGAATTCAGGAAAATGTTATCTATTAAATTTTTGTTGTTATTTTTACCAGAAAGTAATGCAGGGAATATTATTAAATTAATGTTGCGGAATTTTATTTATTTAATATGGATTTTCCTTTTGAAAATTAGGACTTTATTGATCAAGGCTGAAGTTATTCTCAAATAACTCAGATGGGTATTTCCCAAATACAAACTATAAGCCTCAACATGTGATATAAAGTTTATTTTCATGTTCTAATCTTTAATCGTTGATGTTCACATCACAATTAGGAATCAATTAGATTTCACTTCTCATGTTAAAGTAACGTTTGCAGATTATTTATCAAWATAAATATTTAGTTCTCAGATTGAATGACAGATTCAGGTTCCTGTTCCTATGTCTGGAACTGTACTATTTTGCAAGCGGCTTGTAAAATATAAATTAAAAAATGACATTAAACTCTTAGTTGCTTTGACTTCCAGTTGTGTACTGTTTATTTTTCATTCACTACGTCTTTTCTTTTTATGTGTTAGGGTTTATGTGATCTCCTTGTGACATTAACCCCATTTCTGTGTAACTGAACGTAATTCTTACCTTTTTGCTCCATCTTCATGTTCTGTATCGGCTTAAATTGGACTACAAAATCTTTGAAACTGGCTTATGCTTTTTTTTTTTTAAACTCTTATGCCCAGTTTTGCCCCTCGTGCCTGACTGTAAATAACGGGAAGAGAAGGTGCTGTTCCTGAGGTCCATCCCTTTGCCCCTGGAATCGCCGCAGTCTGCCGCCTGGTCCTTGCCTCTCCCGTTCCCGATTAGCCCTTTCCTTCAGCTKCTCCTCGTCCTACTGTTTCGCTACCATAATCCATCCTAATTTGGTTTTATTCCTTTAAAAATAGTATTTCCTTTGGTAGCTAAATATTTGATCCCAGTTTTACCAAAAGAGCTCAAGCACTTTTAAACACTTCCAGCATTAAGTAGTTTCCTCTTTTTTTCAAAAACCCCAGTAAAGTTGGTCCTTAAAAATCTTAATTTACTTACTGAGTACTGTATTGAATAAGATCCTTGTTGCTGAAATTAAACAGGAATAACGTGTCCAGGCAGCACCATGTTCGGTTTGCTATAGAGGAAGGTATTTTGGTTTGTCTGGAGAGGGGTATCCGTAGGGAAATGGGGGTAGTTTGGGATGGTGAATAGATAGGGGGAGTACTGAAGGTTGGACAGTAAAGTCATTGCAGCAATGGTTAGAAAGGGAATCACGATTATAAAAAAAAATCTGGGAATGGGAGCGCTGGCTGTTGTAGCTGGTGGAGCAGATTAGAGGCACGGGGAGCCGGAGCGAAGGAGAAGGAGGGAGGTGCTGTAAGAACAACAGATTTTTTTAATGGAAGCACAAAAAAAGCCAACAAAAAACAAACAAAAAAAGGCAGAGGATATCGAGGCTGTTGCCGCACACGTTTTTAAAAAGTGTTTTTCCTGAGCAATTCAGCACCAAGTACCTGAGCCATCAAGTATTTTCCTGACAGCCGTTAATTCATTCAGTAAATTGTTYGTACTTTCTGGAAAAAACGCGAGCGGGAAACCTGTCTTTAATGCCCCTTTTTGACTTCTAGGCGAAACGATGAGAATCGCCTCCTCGGAGTTTGCCGACGATCCCTGCTCCTCGGTGAAGCGCGGCACCATGGTGCGGGCGGCGCGGGCCCTGCTTTCCGCCGTCACCCGCTTGCTCATCCTGGCGGATATGGCTGACGTCATGCGGCTTCTATCGCACCTGAAAATCGTACGAAGCTTTAACTTTCTGTGTTGTTTATACATGTTTTGTGTATCGACGAGCATTGAACATGCAACTAATCAGCTCCGCTGTTCATGTTTTTGTTCTGTTTCTGATCTAATTCCCTGTTTTCTTAAGAAAGTGCTGGACAAGAATTAGGATTTGACATTTCTGCTTCCGTCTCATTAATTTTCTGATTTCACAGAAATTAATTTTCGGAGGCTTAAAATCAAAATTGTCGGACGTGTTCAATGACTGGACTATTAGCGCTGTTAAGCAGCACCCTGAACTAAACAGCTGCATTTGCTTAACTCACCCTGCGGCTTCTTAGGCTGGTTTAGCAGCTCAGGCCTTGTAAAGTACTGCGATCTTGTGGCCGAGCGCAAGTACTACCGTTGTGGTACTTTTTTTCCCCTCTACGTCTTTGCACAACTTCTGGGAGTATCACAAGAGTGACTCTTTAATTCGGAGTGAGACAGTAGTGCAAGTGCCTAATCAAGTCATCAAAGAGAAAAAATAGAATAAAGAGGCATTACAGATTACCAGATAGTTTGCTRTAGATTTGTATTCACTTTTGGCTGCCACCATTCACCTGTTTGCGAAAGCGTGTTAAAATGCTTTGCAATTGGAACATTAATTTTTTTTTCTTTTTTTTTGCTATTTATTGGAATCTTTCACTATTTATTGCATAAACAAGGACACACAAATCCCTAAAACAAAAGGAAGTTCTGCAGAAACTCACATACAGAATGTTTAAAGCCTGCAGGGTCCATGTGTGAGCTTGGCAGAGCAGATGGAGAGTTACTTAGTTACTTTTACCTAATTTTTTTTAACGACTGTCCAGAAAGCATTGCCTTTTCTTGTTGCCTTTGAACAGCGTAACCGCACAACAATATTCTCTTCTTGCAAAGAGGTGAGAAGCTTTCAACTGCCAAATTGTGCTGATGAACTAAACCGCTTGCAAACGGGTTTTGCGGTGAGAAGGGCAGGTTGTTCCCTGCGCGGATTCTAGCGAGCTCGGCCCCGATGAGCGCGGCGCTGCTCCCGCGTGCTCAGCCCCTTGCTCGGTGCCCGCGTGCAGCGTTAGCRCCGTGGCTCCCCAAAACACTTCTCGTTTTTTCTCCCAGTATACTGCCCCACACAGTTCAAATTCAAACACTCCTTTGCTAGCGAGGCTGACTCTTGGTATTATGAACAGCAGAGTTTCTAAACATTATGATTMAAATTCCTATTCGAGCTGTTTCACAGATAATGAGAAATGCTGTTCGSACGTCTGAATTTCCCCCTCCTTTTACAGCAGCGTACTGTGTTGTTTAGGACATAAATGTCCTGTACTCTTTTGTAAGTGGGTGTATTTGCTTGCATAGTTTGCACACTACATTTGCAAGGGCAGTGTGTGGCAATGATGYGGTTCGTAGTCTCTGCATTTGTCAAAGATCTCTTTTTTTAAGAATCTGACCTCCTGTTTTGAAGAACCCACACGTCTCTGCTTTTTTTTTTCTTAAATCAAAATTCAATTTAAGAACCTTAAATTTGATTATGTTTCGCAGGTTAAAAAGGGTAGCTTATTTCTGAGGTTTGACAGTGTAAATATTTTTCTTATCATTCTATAAAGCAAAGTAGTTTGAACCCAATAAACATTAAATCACTAGAAAAAACATTAAAAAAATTGACAGTAGAATAGCATTGACCCTAAGGTAACATGCAAAGACTGATGCAAGATATCCTGAAAATTAATGAACTAAAATCGTTCTGCATATCAAAGTTACGAAGCTTGATTTATACAGTTGGGATCCTATTTCTTACTGAAAGCATGTCAAGGAGGTGAGTTACGCTTCAGGCTCCATGGGGAATAGCGTCTTTTAATCAACACGGTAGAGTGACGATGGGCATTTGCTCTCCAGAAGGACACACTGTCACTTCGTTCAGGTTATAYTTTGCTCTATTAGGATTAATACTAATATTTATGGTAGGGAAGCTGGTGTCAGCACTTTTAAAATAGCATATACTAATATAGCATGCAGTGATGTTTATAAGAAATGATGTAATTTTGTAATTGTGGATCTGTTGTAATTAACCACACACCAGTCAGAGGAATACACGTCGGTACAGTTGAGCATAGTAACGTTCTTTTGAATGTAGAGACGTTGCTCAAAATTGAATTTGCAAAGGTGATTCTATAAAAAAAAGAGGGTTCTGTGCTCAAGTCATTTCAAATCCTTTTCGCATCCAGTTTATTCATTTCAGAATTTCAGAGGCTTGAGCCCAGGCTGACACAGCAGAGAATGATCTACATCTTTCAAGATCAGGTCGGCGGAGTGCAGTCTAACAAATCCTCCAGCAACTTGATTTAATAGCGGCTGGCAAGACGTGCAAAAACGGGTATCAGTTGGTCCTGCCTGTGCTTGTCATTGCCAATATGTTAAAGATGAAAGATGGAGGTAGTTTAGTATAAATGTTTCTCGATCCGAAAGTAAGATGTCCGTATTTCAGTGCGTTCTCTTTTCTTTCAAATGCCTGATTATTCTGAAGCCATGACCTATCGACTCTCTAAAACTGTAAAGTAAACTGCTTTGACACGTGTTCCTTGCTGGAGTGCACAACCCGGTGAGGAAATAAGATACTGGCRTTTTAGAAAAGACGAGAAAAATGTTCCTTGGAACAGAAAGTTAATTTGCGCAGTGGAAAAGAGCGTAGATTTTTGTGCGCCAGGGTAGTTGTTCTTCCTGCTGTGAACAATGTGGATGTCCTAAGCCTTTGGGTCGTGCTGCAGATGGCAGTGGAAAGCCGGTAAGAACCAAGTCGATAATACAATGATACTTTTCCCCCCGCCCCAACTGTTATGGCAGTCAGGTAGTTTTGCCTTAGAAATCACTGGGGTTTTTTTGTTTTTTAAGGGTGAAAGACGAGGTAGTTAGATTCTTAGCAGAACATTGCCAACATAGCAGCTACGGCTTTAGGGTTTTGAATTATACGTTTTGCTACGGAAATCTGCGGGTTTGCTCCTCTCCTGCCTCATAYGTTGTGGATATGATCAAACCTGGAGAAAGCAGGGATAGGTGTTAGGAAGAAGGAAGAACAGGAGGCTTTCGCTTTTCAGTCATTCTGCTTGGAATTGCATTATTATACCGTGCAGGACAGAAATACAACTTTGAATTCCTATCTAATCCTGSGAAAAGTATTTCCTGGGTGAACAAAGCATTTTAGCCCTTCAGCTTTTTTTTTTTTCCTTCTCTCTCTCACCGTACATGAGATAAAGTTTCATGAGAGATTTAATAGATTAACTAGGTAGCGTRACTGGGGTTTCCTGTCTTTGCCTGTTTAGCTGCAATGTGACTCAGTAACTGCAGATATGTTTTCGTTGGTARGTTTTTCTCTTAGTTTGAAAGCAATTGAAGAGAAACTCCAAATAAGGCTGACAAGTTGACAGATTTATTCTGTTTTGAATCTATTCTTTTTTTATTTGCTTAACAAAGATACAATATTATTGATATATCAGGGTAAATTTGAATACTAACAGTATGTTTCAGTTTCCTTTTTTAAAGTTATTTTTCATSTACAATTAATAACTACCCTTTGTTTTCACATAAAGCATCTACAAGACATTAAGAACATATCTRTTTTGTTTTAAAACCCGCAAGTATTAAACATTTCATCTTGCAAATGTGAGRGGTGAAATGAATATAGTTATGTCTTTTATATTTATTATACATGATAACAAAATACAGCTAATGGAAAGTAACGCATGATGACACTCAGACAGTTTTTATATTAAGAAACCTAATTAAAGTCAGTGGAAATATCGTGAAGCCACTGTTCAGTGACGGACCTGAGAACTAAATTGGGTCCATATAGTAGGGAGTAATGGCTAGAATAGTTACTGCCTGTCAAAGCGTACAGCTGGATTGAAATGCTAACACAGCTGATATATTGCATTCTAGGTAGAGGAAGCACTAGAAGCAGTGAAAAATGCAACAAATGAGCAAGATTTAGCAAATCGTTTCAAAGAGTTTGGAAAAGAGATGGTCAAACTGAACTACGTGGCTGCTAGACGACAACAGGTGAGTGTCTTTTAAAGCAGTGATTGAGAAAATTAGTCCTGGCTAAAAAGAACTTATGTTTTTGTTGTGCTCCAGTCTGTCTGGTTTAAATGTACGGTAAGTAATTGCTGTGCCATGGCCTATAATTTAATCATATTGATTTTTCTGAATCTGATTCAATTTTTCAAAATGCAGTTAATTTCTTTAAGAATTTCTTTTAAGTGGCTTCAATTAATAATGGAATAAAAGGCGAGAAGGCGAGTGATTCAGAAGGTTACGGGTAGTTTTCATGTAATGATTATTCCAATTTAATTCTAACCTATGCTGATTTGAGGTCACTCTGACAGCTGGAAAATGATGAGCTCTTGGGTAGTCTAGTCTAATTCAAATTCGGGAAGAGCAGAAATCTAGTCTGTGTTCAAAAACAACATTGTTAATTTTCAGATACTTGAAAAGACAGATACCTAATTCATTCATTGCTAAGGAAGACAGAAGAAAGAYGGGAAAGTCATTATAACATTTATTCAGTGCCCATAATTATACGTCCTTGCATTAAATAGAACTTTCTTCTGAGCACTGTTCATTTTAAGAGTCCAGACAGTGCTGTAACTGTGGAGTTATATAGGGTCTCTTCAATTGCGAGTGAATAACACTAATTTTTCAGATGTATAGTCTTTATATTCCACAGCAGTCCAGATTTAGAAAGCTGGTTTTCCCCATTCATCTTTTATTTACCTTATTTTCTGTGTTACAATAATAGCAGTCTGCTTCTGTATCATTACTATACTTTTTACAAAAGGTAACATTTTCATAGTTATAAGGAAAATAAATAAATTAAAAATGAAAAATATAGTTGCTATATGAAAGTGCTKTTCTGTATATTCAAATACTTCCTTTGTGGACATATAGCTAAAAAAAAACAAATAAAGGAATAAAGATAGAATAAAGAAAGAAAAAAGTGAACAGCAARACTAATGGAGGTGTATGGCCCATACTTCTTAATGGAGTTGTGAAAAGATAACAGAAAACCTTAGTATAAACCTTTCTAAACTTACTTACAAAGTATTTTGTCTGTAATGTGGTGCATATAATTGTGGAAAATCTTGACAGAATTAGAAGCTACTGCTGAAAAGATGTTCATACCCCTTTCTTTCATCTCTTCTGTTTTGAAGCCTGGTAAAGATTTTAGGAACTTAGTTCTCTCCGAGAAATGTATCTGTCAGTCACACGTGTTTGAAATTGGCCAGTGGGTGAAACCTTTAAACGCAGAATATCTGGCTTCTTTTTTAAKTTTGCCGTAGATTCTGTGTGTGAACATAAGCAAACCAGTTACCTCTCCAAACTTCTGTGTTCATAGTTTTAAACAGAACTTAAAATAGAAAGCCTTTGTAGTCCTTATGAATAGTGTTAGACTACCTTTCCTAATATTTGAAAGGCTTTCATGAACAGTATGCTGTATCCTATAAATAAATAAAGTCATGGGTAAAATTAACGGTAATATATTGCCATCTGATTCTGGTSACATAAGATAATGCGGAGTATCTAATGTTGCTTGTAGTCAGGGGAAACAACATAAAGTATATGCGATTAAAACAAAATAAATAGAATGAAATATATGAAAACTGGAGGAAAATCTGAAAGAAAGGCTAAAGATCCAATATGCTGGGAAGATCCCAGGCAAAACATCTGAATGCATAGTAATAAGACCAAGGAAAAGGAAATATTTGACTAGCCCTATTCTTCAAGGAAAAAAAAAMCTTTCAGAAGGAAGTTAACTCATGGAAGAGTCATCGTTTTTAAGAATCATCATAGTATGTTTGGTAAATTAAACTAACAGAATAAAAATAATTATATCTGTAACAAAAATAATGAGGGAGATATTTACATTGCCTTTATAAACTAGAAACGTATCCATCGATAGTGGCTTTGCAGGGTGGTTTCTAAGGGTTTGTCTTATGATGGTTTGAACAGGGCATAGCTGAAGTACTTACAAAAATATGGCACTTGCTGCAACAGGAGGGTCACACTCCCGTGGCCTTTATGGAATCAGCAGACTGAATCCAGTCAATCAGGGAGAGTAATTTTGAATGTTTTATTTAAATTTTCTGCTGGCCTTTGGATAGGGAAAGCAYGTTGACTGATATGAACAGCTTCTGAGCAGAATATGACAGCTTTAGTTACGCAGAAGGAGTGGCCTTTCTTAGGCAGGAGCAACTTTTCTTTGGGATTTATAGYAGATTGTGTCATAAATTCTGTCTCTGCAAAATCACAGGACACTGTAATAGTTGCAGGGATGCTTAAACYGTATAGGCAGGGCGTTCTAACACTAAAGCTTGAATTTACAATTAAAAATTATGTGCTTCTTCTGTGTAGGAACTGAAAGATCCTCACTGCAGGGATGAAATGGCTGCAGCTCGAGGAGCTCTGAAGAAGAACGCCACTATGTTGTATACCGCCTCCCAGGCGTTCCTCCGTCACCCTGATGTAGCAGCCACTAGAGCCAACCGAGACTATGTCTTCAAACAAGTGCAAGAAGCAATTGCCGGCATCTCCAATGCTGCCCAGGCCACCTCACCCACCGATGAGAACAAGGGGCACACTGGCATAGGAGAACTTGCTGCTGCACTGAATGAATTTGATGTAAGTATCGGAAGTGTATGGAAAATGAAGTGTTTTTCCATGAAATCTGCAGTGCTTTTAACTAAGCAGGTTTTGAACAGGACTTAAATTTCCTTTTCCATTCAGGTTCATTTTCTTAGACTGCAGCAGCAAATTGCAGACATTGATTTGTCTTTTATTTGAGGAATGTTTGTTTGCTACTCATGGGCTCAGATTGCAAGGAGTTATTTGTGCTCATATACTATGGCTATGATAGAGAGAAAGAAGGTGTCTTCTGCTTTGGTGTCCTTGAAAAATCTAGCCACATAGTTCTAAATAATGCAAAGGCTGATAAATTTGGCAATTAAGTTCTGTGACCAAGATGATTTTTTTTATCTCGTTGGTGGAATGGTAGAATCAGATTTGTCTGGCATGTCAGGAAGAAAGTTAGAACAGGAAAATAAAGATGGTGGTGGAGCTGAACATCCCGGAAACGTTAACGTTCAGCTTGTTTGYTGAATCAGGAATTATGTTCAACAAAGATATGAGTAACGCATCTTTCTAACAGAGTTGATACCACTCATGTTGGCTGCAGGGGAGGTGCTACAGTCTCTGTACCAGCAAATAGCTACAGCTTTGCTTTAATAACTTTCTTAACAGTTAATTTCGCATAATTGTTTATTAATTAACATGTAACTTTTTAAAGGCTAATTTCATTGCTAGTCTTGTCTTGTGACTTTTCCCCATCCCACAATGAGGACCTTTTTTAGCGAATGGAAAACCTTAACTGCAGACAGTATGTGAAAATGTTTTTTTCCATTTCATTCTGACTTTTTTAAAAGGATTTGTTAAGATTATTCTTGGATAACACCCTTTTGTCTTACATTGATGCACAAGGTTGCAATCCAAACATCTGTCACATCCACCGGAGCTACTCTATCCTGCTGTACTTAGGGCTGAAAGTAGAAGTAGTGCGGGTGGTTCATCTCATGGAGTGGTGAAGTGGGCCTCTGTTCTGCAACTATGGCATACGGTTATTGGGTCCATTTTGGAGATGGTAGTAGAAAGGGGGAGCTGATGATAGGATCCAGGGAAGCTGAAGGATTGAGTAGGACATTGCAAAAAGTCAAAGAATGAATATACAGATGAGAGCAAAAGGGAGATGGGGACAGAGCTGGGAGCGTGACAGCTGAAAGTGTGYGGACAGAAGCAGGAGGAGACAACCTGGCTGGTAATGCGGGAGCAGAAGGGCTTATGCCCTCAGAGAACATACTCTGTTGGTGTCAGGCTGCTTCATGTAGTGCACAGGAGGAGCTGTGCCCTGGCAGTGAGTCAGGGTTGCATGAAGGTGGACTGTTAAGCTTCCTCCTTCACTGGTCCAAAAAGTTGGAAATACGGTGAATGAAAAGGAATTACAGGAGGTGAAAAGCTGGTARAACCATTCAGTGGAACTACTGCAGGACCCAGAGATGGAGTCGATTTTCAGCATGCTTTTCAAATACCTCATTCCTTCCAAATAAAGGAAACAGCACTGCCTGCATGGGCTACATTGTTTTTTTAAAAAAATATATCTATAGTTCTAGGTCTGTATTTTTTCCTGTGAAGCTATTGTAGGCCAAGATTTAAAGAATTCGTTAATGCATTCGGTGCCTTCTCAGCTCACGGTTTTAGGTYCCTGGCTGGTAAGATCCTGAAATAATATCCGTTTGATCTGATTGTACTGTGCCTTTTGTATGGGACTCGGTCAAACCTCTGCTGTCCATAACATGCGAACAGTAACTGGAAGCATGTGACTCTTCTCAGTCTCAAACTGATGATGYTACTGCCATCTGGAAAAGGCTGCTGCTCAATGCAGAGAGTCACTGTGCTTCCCTGCAACCTGCAATGCATTGACTCACGGCTCTGTGAAGACTCTGCAAGACCCCTGATATTGTCCCCTGCTGCGCTGTGAGAATATTTGTTCATCGTTTTTTTTTCGCAGGTAAAGTCTCTTCCACTTCACATGATGTTGCAGGCATCATACATACGTGCGTGAGATGTATGGACATAGTATCACGCTCTAGTCACAGTTACTTGTGGGAAAACGCCCTCTGTTTTCTGAGAATTTTCTCTTCCTAATTTTAAGAAATGAAGGTTTTCTTCTCTGATTTACTAAGGATATAAAGATTTGAAATATTGTTTTATCTGCTTCCTGCCTATGTTTCCTATTTTGCCTGCCTGCTTAGCTGTTGAATGAGATTTATTTGGACTTAATTTTGCAAGAGAAACATCATTCCCTAAACTTCAGGGAAAGCCTAAATTTATAGCTGCAATTGTGAGGTGATTCTGAAATTACCTTTCTGTTAAACGAGCAAGAAAGCAAGCAAAATTACCAGACTAGTTAACTGTACCATAGGTAAAAACACGGTGGAGAAGAAAACATCATTTTTTTAGTGGCAAAGTATTACTTCAACAAGGGAAGATTATATTTTCCAGTGAACATGTTTTTCAGTATGTTCATTACACATTATCAGTCATATTAATTCTTCTGTATTAAAAAGAAGCATACAGATTTCCCATAATACTGAACTTTTCAGACTTTGTTTTTGCAAGTTTCAGAATCAGCATTCCGTGGCTTTAGCACTGTAAAAAACTGCAGTGTAAGTCCTCTGAATGCTTTGTGAGTCAAAATACCGTCCCGGGTAATTTATATTGCTCTGTTTTAAACACTTCAGCTGTTGCCTTTAAATAGATGTCATGTTAATTGTCATACTCTTTACCACAATGATTTGTGGTATAAAGTCACCTATGAGTTATTAGCAGCAGAGTCTTTTGAAAGAGTTATCATTTACTGTGTTCTTGGAGATAATTTATGTGGAAAAGAAGAGAGTTCATGAATCTCTTTCTGATCAGAATTTGCTGCTTTGAAGTATTGTTTGGATAAGATTGATGAAAATTACAAAAGTTAGTGTTTAATGCCTCATTTCTTATTCTTTAATTTAAATACTCTTGCATTAATTTCAGGTCATTTAAATCCAGATATTTCTGGATAACTTATTAGTAAAGCTTATTGTATATTCTATGTTTGTTAAATTTTTTTGTTCTTTCTTTGACTAATCACACAATCACAGAATGGTTGAGGTTGGAAGGGACCTCTGGAGATCATCTAGTCCAAACCACCTGCTCAAGCAGGGTCACCGAGAGCATGTTGCACGGGATCGCGTCCAGGYGGGTTTTGAATATCTCCAGAGGAGACTCCACAACCTCTCTGGGCAACCTGCTCCAGTGCTCTGTCACCCTCACAGTGAAGAAGTTTTTCCTCATGTTCAG
>NW_020449974.1:2965810-3147119 GCF_003343035.1 Apteryx rowi
CCAGATTTAATTCCAAACGGGCCTTAGCCTTCCTCGTCGCATCCCTGCATACTCTGACAACGTTCCTATATTCCTCCGAAGTGGCCTTTCCCCCTTCCACTTTCTGTATACTTCCTTCTTCTGCTTGAGTTTTGCCAGGAGCTCCTTGCTCATCCATGCAGGTCTCCTGCCTCCTTTGCTTGACTTCCTACTCATAGGGATGCACCGCTCTTGAGCTTGGAGGAATGGAGCCTGCTTTATCTTCTGTCTAAATTACCGTTTCTTCGAGACAGAGAAACTGTTATGTTTGTTAAGAGCTTAGTGCGAAAATATCATGTTTGCACTGAGCAAACAGTGGTGGGAAGGACCACAACATTCGTGCTAGATGGGGCCAGAGATGGATGGTGACTCCTCTCTGGTGAGGAGCTGGCAGTGGGAAAGAGGTAAAAAAATATACACAGTGTGAGACAGGCTAAATAGACGCAAAGCCCACCTTCTTCGGAGGGGAACGGAGAGGGATGGTGCCAGGGCGAGGTGGTGTTGGGCACCGGGGATCTCCATCTAGCTGGAGCGTGCCTCTATTTCAAATATGGAGTTGAGACCCTGATTTCTTAGTTTCTAGAAACAGAGCTGTGTCAGCGAGATGTGCTGACAATGCTTGAAGTGGTAAACACTGATAAAATTCAAAATCTAGGTGCTTCAGATAAGGCACCRTAAAATACATAAGTTTTCAAACAATTCTAACAGTTTTGCTTTGGCTTCCGATGCGGAAAATGAGGGTAATCTTCCTTGCCAGAGGCAGTAAAAATCTGTAAAAAGGAATATTTCTCTGTCTGTAGCAAGACTTGGATTGTCTGCAATAAATTATGTGCCAAGGATAAAATAAATAAATAAAGCCATTAACTTAGGAAGGGGAAATATAACGGCCGTAAAGGGGCTGGGGGGAGGAGTAACCAAAGAAATCACCCCCCCCCCCCCCGCCAAAACGCAAGCAATGAAGGACTGCATCTCATTCTAGAAGCTTGTAAAGGTAGTCTTGATCTTGACATCTCATTTTTGGGTGTTTGACTTTGCAGCCTTAATATTGCTCTGAGAATATAATTTAAAAGATGTAATTATCTAGAAATTGAAATGGGTCCTTGTACGTCATGGAAATGGCAGGAAAATGGTGTTAGGCAACGTGGATCACGTTGTAGCTACTCACTGGACTCATTCCTTACAGTGATCATCTGTGATCCAAAAAACTCTCTGTTGCAAGAGGTTCTCTTTGTGGTGTTCACCGTGTTTACAGATGTAGATTACTCTAAGGAGATGCCTTTCTCATTGCAACCTACCTCCWCTTTTTCCATTGATGCTAAAAGCCAACAGCTGTCAGCTCTTGTGTTGCTCCAGGAGGAAAATGCTACAACTGATGACACTGTTTAGCTGACTTTCTCCWTGAGTTTTGTGCTATAAAAATATGTTTATTTATATCTATAACAAATTGGCAAGTTCTGTACCTATGAATGGCATAAAATTATATTGCATTCATTAAAATACATATATATACATATGCATATATATAATATATATATTGCTCCCTTTTAAAGACATGTTAATTCAAACAGACATAGCCTATACTTGATGTTACCTTAATATTCCCACGTCTTGTCTGCATATGTGCTCATGCATATCTGTCTTTAAAGTGGCCTGTCAGCAACCTAGATCCATGTTACGCCTTTAATGGCCATGCCAGTGTGTCACCCCTTTGCTGTGTAATTTCAAAATCGTACCGAGTCTTGAATGAATATGGAAGCAATTTGGTTTATAGTGGAAGAGATCTGGTTGAGAACTGGGAGAGATGGTTAAAATTATTCTTGGTTTTCCTGCATGAGGTATTTCTGTATTTGGGGAAATCCCTGTGGCCCTGTGGCTATACTGAAAATATACCACACGCTCCTTTATGAGACGGATTTGGACAGCAGACTCTTGGACAAAGTAACGCACTCTGTAATAACTTTTTGAGTGGTGCAAGTCTACCATTTGAGAGATGACTACTTTTTAGGAGAAACAAAGTGTCTGATGAACTAAGTGGTCATTGTCCTTCAGGCTGCAAAATGAAGTTCATACTACATAAATGGACTACCGCAACGTATTTTCCTGAGGCATTAATAATGCTTTGAGAATATTTTGCAGGGCTAGTGAATGCAAAGTTTCTTAAATGGAGTGACAGATCTAACATGCATCTAATGAAAAAAAAAAAGCATACTAAACTATAAAGACAGAATACGCTCGTGCAGCAATACCAGAGCTTGCTTTTGTTTAATAAAAGTGAGAGAAGTCAAAACGTGAAGTAGTGGTAGTGGACAGGAGCGATACAGTATCTTACAGTCATTAGGTGGCTACTTTTCCAAATGTTGTAACCAGAGTAAACAGTAATAGATGTACAGCCTGGAGATGGATCTCGCAATGCTTGTGGAATCTCAATTTATTTGTAAATAGCTTCTTCAGCAAAGTGATTTGTGCTGCTGGAGATTAATTGCCTGAATATGAAGTTTAAAATAAGAGTGGAAAGGTGTTTGTTTCAGTACTGAAATCATAAGAAACAATCGCAAAAATATCACAGAGCATCCTGCACAGAAATGGGAAACTAGGTTAGTTTTGGGTCCGTTTTCTGGGGAAGAATATTCAATTTGGGTACCTTTCTGTAGTATGCAGCAGCATCCCTGTGCTTCAGGAGCTCCTAGTCTGTGATGTTTTGGGGCACTTTTTGTGCTCCTCAGCTCTTTGAGGTTCTCAATGGGGCAAGGATTGGTGTTTTGCGGGAGAAGGTAGGTTGGTTTGCTATTGCCTCTGAAAGCGTCCCGTGACACCAGCCCCCGCGTACCCTGCTCGCTTGCTTTCCCGCCCGGGGTCGCGCTGGGACTCGTGGCCCCGTACTTTTATGACAGCTGCAGGAGAAGCATGTGTGACATTTTCTTGAGCCTAAAGTGGTTTATAAGTCGCAGGCTGACCATCCCTCTCACGTTAAGAAAATACTGAGCAGCAACACAACGATGAATTTTACAGGATGCCTGAAAACTTTACACGCTCACAAAAAATATGTTTGAGGATGCTGAACTGCCCCCTTTGAAAGAGGAATAAGCAGGACAGGTTTTCCAGGTCCCGATGGCGATGAAGAGCCTGGCCTGCCGTTTCCTCCAAATGCCCCTCCAGCTGCTCCCTCGTGCCCGCTGCAACCCCTTTGTGTGCTGCTGCCATCTGAATTTCGGCTAAGTGGAAACCGGAGGGGAGGACGTGGAGCTGGGAAAGCTTTCTGCCTTTCAGACAGAAGCAGCTCCCGAGGGACTTGATGCTGACCATGCGGAAGCTGTTTTCTAACGTAATGCCGTTATTTTGGTCATCCCTTCAACGTGTCCTTTGCAGCTGCTCTCCTGTCCCTCTGTGGGCCCCGTCSCTGGCTTCGGGTGCTCCTCCTCCTGTGCGTCCCCGAACCTTCAAGGAGCCCAGAGGAAAGCAAGCGTAGTGCCAGGGAAGTGTCCTAGGAAGTTGGGAAAACAAAGCTGTTGCAAGTTTTCCCATCTTTTCACCATTAGCTTCTGACTTTCCTTTTACCTCCGACAAAAGCCTTTCTCCTGTCTGTTAGGGTTAGATGTGGCTGGGGCGGGGGGCGAAGACCATAATTCAGGGTTTTCTGTGCAGAACGGGAGTAGTTTAGCAGCAGGAAACTCTGTGTTTTATCAGTCTGTTTCAGAATTTCATTTGGCTTTTAATGAGCAGTGTTAGTGGCAGGTTTTAAGACCTTTAAGACATTTTTGGTTAATGTTTTTTCTGTGTTTACTGGTGTATGTACAGGTGAGTATTTCTATTATTGTGGAAATGGGAACTCCACATTTCCAGTGTCTGCTCTGGGAATGATAGGATTTTGATTTCCAACGTGTAGCAGAAATGTGACTTCTGTAACCTTTCTATGTCCACCGAGAGAGGGACAGGCCATTGCTTTGCTTGCCAGCAGTTAGTATCCAGAGATATTTTCGCCTTTAACTGAGAATGGGCCACTGATTTCTATTTTCTGTATCAGAGCACCATCTAGTGGGTTTCTTGATTTTTCTCTCCGCCTGAAATGCTCTCAGTTCTCCTGCCTAGTAAATTAGTACTGCAGAAAGATTTTGCAGTCAAAAATACTTTTTTCATAAGTTTAACCATACCTTATTGTTACCGTGTCTTGGATGGTTAAAAAAAACACAAAAAACGATGCCAGTATACAATATATCACAGCTACATTATGTGTTTTCCTATCAGATATGTTTAGGACAGTGATCAGTTAACTTGCACAGGAGCTTTTGTAGTGAACCCTTATCCAAACTAATTTGTTTGAGATAGCGGAGGCACACAAATCAAGCACACTGTGGGGAATATAATCAACATATATAAAGAAATAGATTTTATGTGGCAATTATTCAATATATTACCTGATGCTTATTATATTATTAATAATAAATAAGGTCTGAACTGTTAAATTGAAATATATATTGTGTTGCCAGACTACACGTAATATCTCAAAAACAGCACTTTAGAACTTTTCTTATTATTCGGCACCATTTTTAGTATGTTTATTTGGCATCTCCGAGATGTTTATGCAGCTCAGGTGTGAAGAAGTGAACACCACCCATATTTCAGAGGAAGAGCATTGCCCTTCACGTGCGGCGATCGGGGGCGCCGAGGGGCTGCTGGCCGCAGGGGCGACGGGCATGGGGCTGCTCCGGCTGCGCCTCCGCCCCTGCCGTGCCCCGAGCGCGGCGCTCCTCAAACTACCGTCGACTTCGTCAACCTGCCGTCCCAGGAGAAAAGCAATTCACTTATTTTTTTTAGTTTGCTGCTTTTAATGCATCACACCGGTTCAGCGAGAAGTTCAGCGCTGGAGCCGAGCGAGCGGTAGGAACGTGTTTTGGGGAGCTGGAAAAGGTAGAGGCAGGGGGTGCCGGTGTCAGGTAGGAACATTTGCTTTATCTCTACCCAGGGAGCAAGAGAGCCTCGTGGGCACTTTGGGCAGGTACCGACGTCCGCACCTACAGGCCTGTGAGTCTGCAGCACCGCGTTGGCTTTCGCCGGTGCAGCCGCTTTGGAAGAAGAAATACATTGCCCGCTTTCATTTATACGGTGCCATCTCCCACGTCGTTCTGAAAAACCGGGTGTCTCGGTGTGTTACTAGGCGTTCCTTTCTTCAAAAAGACGGTTTTTCGTACTGCCTTGCTGTTTGTGACATTGTTTATCCGAGATATCTCTCAGTTTGGGTTTTTAACGGCATTCGTCACCGTGTTTTTGGTTCCTTGTTAAGACGTGCCTTGCAGTAGCGTTGGCCTTAAAAAGTGTATTTTCAGTGTGTTAAATCGCTGAGAAGCGTGTTATAAAACAGTCCTTGCCCTGAAGGTTTCACATTCTAAATAGACAAATCAATAATAACAAGAGAAATAGAGGAAAGAAGGTATCATTTGTCCAAAGTCACACAACAGATTAATGAAGAGTCAATAAGGAAGCCTCAAAGCCATAAATTCTGATTAAATGTCCTTTTTCCTGTACCATGCTGCTTACCGTGGTACTTGATACATCACTTCAGTTTACTGGGGTTGTCTGAGATGTAAATTTTTATAAAACTGTTTGACCGAGAAGTTTGCCTGATTCTCCCTTTCAAGATATTTCTCTTCTCCTTAGGGTATTTCCTGCACCTGCAGAGTTCCAGTTAGGCAGTGATATGATTACACCTGCGATTTTATCACTTTTATGGCACTTCTTAAATATGAAGGTCATTTCCTATTAAAGCAAAACAAGCTGATATTAGACTAGGTTTATATGGTTTGATAGTTTCTTTTCAAATTCATTTTTACTCTGTTAGGAGAGGAAATAACTACTTTTTTGTTATTAATTGGAGTGTGTGTGTGTGTGTGTGTGTGTGTGTGTGTGAGTTTTAAAGAATAGAGCACAGTAAATAGTATAAAGGTCCCCATTACTCTCATCATCCTTTTGCATCAATTGAAAAATTAAGGAAATACTAGGAAATAGGGAATCCTTTATTGCTTTCTCTGTGCATCAGAGGTCGGCTGGGAGGTTGATGAATGCAGGGAATTTGGGAGAGAAGTATCTGTATGAAGGTAAGAGTTTACCCTTTCCCTTTTATACGCATGTATGCAAAGGTATAAACAGGAAAAATGTGTAGATTACCCCCCCCCCTTTTTTCCCCTCCTTTTTCCTCTGTGGCTTTGAGTTGTAGCTGAGCTGCAAATTAAGAAGCTCTTTGTAACCAGCTCTAAGGTGGTGGTAACACTAGTAGTATTTTCATTACTAATACTTGGTGCTTGGAAATGATGATGGTTTCCATGCATTTTTTTAAGCTTGCCAAAATGCTGAGCAGTATCAAAGACTAAGAGTCTATCCATTGACCTAGGAATTAATTTAGACACATTTTATGTTGGTTTATTTTCAATTACTTCAGAACTACAAGTTTTTTGTTTTTTTTTCTTCTACTTCCAAATCATAAGTATTACTTACACATTTAAAAAATAAAAAAGGTGCAATTCTGAAGAAGCTGCTGAAATGTTTCTAAGACTATTTTACTTGTACAGCCAGTAGCTGAATTGCTTTGTCAAGGTCAAGAAGGCAATGCACATAATAAGTAAGTTTTTGCAAGAGTGGATGCTTAATTTGGGAAATACAGTAATGAGTTTGAAGTATTTAGCTTGAGATGATAAAATAATTGTAGTACTTTAGGAGTTGTAAAGATTTTTTCTAAAAGATTAGTTCAATTTAGCATRTTGGTTTTTGTTTTACTTTATATTTTTAATTAAAACCTGATCTTTYTGTATTGTAGAAAAAGGTATTCTAATCAGTGAGATAAAATAAATCCCACCAAGTTTTCATGATTATATGCTCTCTGATAATACAGTACATTTATGTAGGGCATGCGGTTATTTTCAATATTTTTATTTCAAGTATGGATAATTAGTCTATTTGATACTTTAAACTTCAGAAGTAGTACATTACAGTTTATTAGTGGTCATGAGAGCTGAGCAAGATGAAGATGCCTTGTCGTATTCATTTGCGTGAAGAGATCTTTTTTTTTAAGTTTTGATTCTCTAATTGAAGCATTGCAACTCTTGTATAAACTTGCTTTTGTATCATTTAAATAAATGGGAGTGCAAGAAAAAATAATCTAGTAACTATAGTATGTTTAAAGAAGATATTAACACAAGCTGAACAGTCTTTAAATAAGTCTCCAATTCAGGATATTTGCATTGATATTCTTTGACTTTGTTTCTCCAATTGAAACTGGAAATCATGTGAATTCATAGCACTTGCAAAGATACAGCTTACACTAATCTGACTGCAGTTTTAAAAAAGCTTGAAACAATTATAATCAGAGTTATGATGACAGGCATTGATTTATAGCTTTAATGTTAAGGTCAACGTGAGTCAGCAACACACCTGTACAGCTGTGCAGGTCAACCACCTACTAGTCTACATTAGTAGGATTGTAGCTGGTAGGTCAAGGAGAGTGGTTATGTCCCTTTATTCGGCACATGGGAAACTGTGTCTTGTCATCTAGGTCCAGTTTGGGTCCGCCCAGCGCAAGGAAGGCTTTGACATACATGAGCGGGTCCAGCAGAGAGACCTCAAGATGTTTAGGGGGCTGCAGCACAGGACAAACGAGGAGTGGCTGGGAGGGCTGGATTTTTTACGCCTGGAGACAAGAAGGCTCGAGGGGTTCGTTATTGGTGTCATCACTRCCTAGGARGAGGCTGTAGAGAASATGGAGCCAGGCTCTGCTTGCAGGTCCATGGTAATGGGATGAGAGGCAACAGACACCAGCTGATTCAAGGAAAATTCTGATTGGCTGTTAGGAACAAAATTTCACCGTGAAGGTGGTCAAGCACTGGAAAGGTCCCCAAGAGATTCTGAAAATCTGTGAGGATGAAGGTCTCACAACTTGAYTGGACAACGCCTAGAACCTGCCGATCTGGCCTGATGACAAAGATGGCTGTGCTCTCAGGACAGGTTTAAACYAGATGATCTGCAGAGGTCTGTTCCAACCCAAAATATTCTGTGAGTCTACATTTTTATTAACAGAAGATCCCAAACAAATATTTAGCAGACTTCTTCAGCATGGAGAATCACAAATATATTACAAACCAATACTTTGGTGAGATATGGATGAAGGAATTACTAAGTGCAGCTCTGTAGTTTTTGTTCTCCATGAGCTAAGGTCTGATGATCATCATAATCTCTTCTTTAAAGAAAAAAAATCCACAAGAAGTRTTATTTTCTTTCTTTTTCWGTAAGGAAAGTTGGTCTGGAKGAATTATACACCCTCASTGATGCACACYGTATTATGTAAAAAGTAAACAACTCTTGCATGGAACCTGTGCAGAACTTCCTAAAGTTCCTTTTCACAGAATACAACATAACTTCTTGTGCAAATGGTGAATTGGGTTTCAGCGAGCAGAGAGGTGCATGGAGATATTTGATCTGCAGATTGTTCACCCTCTAGGCCCCGAAAGGATGGAAATAGTCTAGGAATGCCTTCTTAGGAGACCTTAGGGCCTGGGGCCCATAGCAAACTGTGGAGTGCAGGGTCTTCAAAAAMCAGTTCATTGGATGCAATTTCAGCCTTACTGTCACCGCGTTAAATAGAAATACTGTTGTCAAGATGAATTTAGGTAGTTAATTTCTGAAAGTATCCCAATGATTAYGAGCAAAACCAGACTGTTTCAAAGCGTGGCAGTGAACTCATTTATGCGGTTGTAAAACCGACCTGCTTACTGCTGGGAAACACGGGCCCTGCAAAATACTGTGAAACGCTGTTTCACGTTGTCGGTAMGGCTGCATTCATTTCTGCCGCGTCAGCAGTTCCCGGAGCTGGAACAATATGAGATCTGTTCAAAATTCTCCAGTTTCTCTCCTTTATTTAACAATGAATCTTARTAAATTTCCTGACATCCTTGTGTTTCTTACCATGTATCTTTTAGGCATTCGGTTACAGTATAAACTTCTCAGGACTTGCTGCTCTTCCTCTGTATAGTAATGTGACTTACGGTTTTTGTGAGTGGGTGGAGGAGTTAACTGRAAGTTATGTTATGGAATAAGCAGATTTTTTGTAAACTCTTTGTCCCACTGATTTAAAGAAAATGTGTTATGTTGAGGTTTGGGGGCCAGAATTTACCCAAGACTTAGGTGATTTGTGTTCTAATTGATAACAAAACAGATATTGCTGTAAATGCTAAAAGAARATGTTGGTTGTGTATTATGTCCCTAAATTCTGATTAACGTTTTAAGACAGTTGTTATTTTATTTCTTCAGATTAACTGTATCATTTGGCTTGCTCTTACTGATTGCTCTTGGATGCTGCAGGAAACGGACTAATCATAATGTTATCAAAGTACTGTGAGAATTCAAATGTTTCATTAGGAAAAATTGTACACGCTTTAAAATAGTTGTGATTTTTTTCTCAGAAATCAAAATACTTTTCAGTTTTCCAGATCTCCCTCTTTTACCCRTCTTTCTTGATTTATTTTCTTTAAAAATGCAGATACGGACTGCACGGCTTACAGAGCACTTTTAGACAATATGCAATTATGAAGCCTATTTGCATGATTGCAGCTAAAGGTTACGGATTGGCATGGCTTTGCTAATGTGCCCGTGAGTGGGAGCAGAAGATTATTTCTTCTATATATATTACCTTGAACTACAAAGAAAGAAAAGCAAGTCAGAATATAACCTAGTGGTGACTCAAAGCTTGCAATACGACTTCATGTTGTACCCTGCTAGGGGAAGCATTTATGCATTTTAGCACTGCTAGGCATTTGGTAAAGCACCTGGTCTATAAATTACACAAGTGTCTTGCAATATTCTTAATTTAAGCCTTAAAAAGGCCTTTCGTAGAAAACAATCTTTGAAAARCAAAACAAACATTATTTTTTAGTGGAGGAAAAATAGTTTACTAACTGGCATGCTATTTGGCAAGTTAAAGAAGTGCTGAGGCTGTCTTTGCGTAGCGCACTCTAAGAGCTTCTTAACTAAATAACCCRGCGCTTCTTTTCTGATTTAAAAACAAAAAAAAAGGTTTACACAATCTTGTAAATCCTAGTTTACGTGCAAAGGAGCTGACCTTTGTGCTTCTGCGTGAGGAGCACAGCTTCAGGAAGGTTTYGGATAGCTCCTTCGGAAGCCACAGGGAGCCAAAGCTGCGTGACCTTTCCAATTTTGCAAAGCGTGCAAAAATTGTCAACTAGCGTGCAGTGGGAATGGCAGGTGAAAAACTGTTGAAAACCATGCTAAATAATTTCTTGTCTTCTGTCATAAAATGTTGGTAGTTATTAGTAGCTGTGTTGGTATAAAGAAGATGTCAGGCTGTCTCCTGCAAAGGGCATGGCTCCTGGAATGCACTGCGCGCTGCAGGCTCGCGCTACCGTTTGCATTTTCTGTGCGCTCCAGTTTTCTTGCAGTGCTAATGAAAATACCCTCAATTTTTTTCGTTTAATATTGAGATAATGTAGTAAGTAGCATTACAGTCTCCTCGTACAAATTATCAAAATGAAGCAAGCAGTTCACACAGAGAATATTTGGTCTTCTCTTCAGTCATAACTAACCTGCACATTTAAAACAATGCTTCTATATTTACACATTGCATATTAATTTCTTGATAATCCAAAACTTCTTCAGAAGATTCAGAAAAGAATAATATTAGTCAGCTTACTGTACTTGATAAAATATGCTTACTATATATAGAGATGCATACACAGAAGATTCAGAAAAGAATAATATTAATCAAGTTACTGTACTTGATAAAATATACATACTATATGTAGAGATGCATACATACTGCATACATAATAGTTTGTTTTGAGTTGTTTTTCCCTTTGTGCTTCCCAAATACATACTTGAATCTATTGTGCTGTTCCTGACCACAATAATGTTTTACAATTATATGTTGCTAAGGATTTTTATACACTATGTAACAGCTTAGGATTTCATAGCTACCAGATACTTATGTAATGCTGATTTTTCAAGAATTTGATAGATAACGAGTCCATTTATTCAGCTGGGAAGGCTAAAAACCCTGTGAAACCACGGAAATAAAAGAGACTTTTTTAAAAAAAAGCCACAGATCCTTGTGCACTGCTGATTTTCCCCCTTGTATTTTGTTTTTTTTTTTAGAACAAAATCATTTTAGACCCCATGACTTTCAGCGAGGCCCGATTCAGACCGTCTCTYGAAGAAAGGCTGGAGAGCATCATCAGCGGCGCGGCGCTCATGGCCGACTCCTCGTGCACGCGGGACGACCGCCGGGAGCGGATCGTGGCCGAGTGCAACGCCGTGCGACAGGCCCTGCAGGACCTGCTCAGCGAGTACATGAATAACGTAAGTTATACGCTCCTTATCGCGCTTTCTTCTTCGGCAGCTTATTAAACCGTTCTGTGGCTTTAATAATTAATAGCAACAATGATGCTTCTTTGCAGCAGGAGGAAAAGTACAAACAGGAAGGTAATTAATGCAGTTTGAATTATTCAACTTTTTAATGATGCGCCAAATTCTGCGGGAAGTTTGGTACAATTAGAGGTTCGTGGGAATGTGTTTTGGCCTGTGAAGGAACTCCTGACTCCCCACRGCTTTAGTGTTAAAATTTCTTCTTCTGTAATAAACAGCTAACAAATATTCCTCTTGAGATAAAGCACTTTTCTTATGAAGCCTAATGGCAAGCAATGTAAGGGGGAAATGAGCTGAGAAGTATTTCCTTAATGCAAGTGAATACAGTGCATTAGCAGCATGGTATCCGTTGTGGGATAGCAGTCACTTTGTTGGSTTTTTAGGATGTTACCTACAGATACCCCTGGGAGACGGTGTTTGCTGCGTGGCTTAAACCATTGCAGGTATTTGCTTGCTATTGGAGCTCTTAAGGATGCAGTTTCCCTGAAACTAGTGAGTAATATTTAGCCGTATTGCCATTCACACAAAGAAATGGATCTGCAGTATCTTAAATGCTGCCTGTGTGGGATTTCAGGAGGTGTTAAATTGTTCAGTGTGGCGTTAAGCTGCGGCGTCTAACCTTTGTTCTGCATAACTTGCCCCAGAAAATGTCCTCCGCCTAACAGTGCATATTAAAACGCACAAGTGCTATTGGACCCCTGTATCCCTCGGAGGATACGACATGCGTGAAGAAGTCCTAAGCAGCACTAAACGCCTTTTTTTAAATAGCAATTAGCTGTTGACAGAATCATGAAGGAGAGATTTTTTYCTTCTAAAAATATGATAGTAGCCATTTGAAATGAGCAATAATTACACACATAAATGCAATTGCATGACCCCCTAGACACTGGGATTTAAGATGGAATCTAAGAATTTCAGACTTGTTTTAGAATACGCAATGTATGGTCTGAATTGTTTGCAAATAGGCATCTGAAAAAATTTTCAAATGGCCCATCCTATACTTTGCAGTGTCCTGTCTGTCRTTGCTACTAGCCCGTAAGACATCAGCACATTTTGATCCTGTTTTGCCAGGATTAGCAAAATAGTGTTGAAAAGACAAGGATTAAGCTTTTAATATTCTGCTATTTTCTCTGGTACTGTTGTAGTTTTCTGGGAGWACGATACAATGCAGTATCGACAGTGGAAAATTCATCCTTCAGTTGTTTTATTGTACAGCTCGAAATAACTATGACTTTTTTAAGCTACTGTTCCATAGGTAGAGTCACTTTAAGGAATAGCTGTTTCTGTTGGTCTGGAAATTAAAAGCATATGCTGTTTTCTTTCTTTCTTTCTTTTTTTTTTTTTTTTTTTACAAATTGACAGTTGAAAGTGTCTTGTACTGTGAATGGAAGCAAAGTCTATGCTGTTATATTATGGGTTAGAAACCATAAGGAGAGTGCATTAAAGAGCAGGTGATGAGAATGTGATGAAAGAGATGCTGGTGGATTGCTTCCTATGGGATCTTGCCTTGCAGAGTTATTACTGTTAGGTGTAATCCTTAAAGGTCCTTCCAGAAAGCTACGGAACTGATGGATTATGGCACTCTATTTCATTGTAGTGCCTGTTTTTTAGGTACGCAGGGTTTTGTTAGCAGAATGCAATTTGCCCTTGCACCGGAAACATTCTTATTTTATGTCTGATGACATTTACAGAGAAGGGAGAGCTTTGAATGATTGTAGACGTTTATGGCAATACTTCAGATGGCTAACAGTTTCATGGTTTTTACGTAAACACGTAATGGTGTGGGCATCTATTTTTATTGTTATCACGGTATATTTAAGACTTCCTCTTTTTTTTCCTCCTGATTAGTCTAAACCACACAACCTCAATAA
Source organism: Apteryx rowi (assembly GCF_003343035.1). Taxonomy (NCBI): domain Eukaryota; kingdom Metazoa; phylum Chordata; class Aves; order Apterygiformes; family Apterygidae; genus Apteryx; species Apteryx rowi. The sequence goes on from NW_020449974.1 coordinate 2,979,118, forward strand.
TTTTTTTTTTTTGTGTTTTGTATTGGAGCGCAGTCAATTTAAGCTATTTTTACAGCTATTGAGTAAGCATCTGAAGAACTGACTGCACGCTTAAGTTCATGAAAAGCGCAGTACTTTTAATTTCAACACATACGTGATGGTAGCATTTAAGAACAACGTTGCATTAATCATTCTGTCTTCCGAACTGATCTTATCAGATATAAAGGATGGGATTCAGCTTACAGCTTAAGGCAACTAAATTTAGGTGTCTGTACGCAGGTACGTACAGGTAAGCCAACGGCTCTGTTCATTTGCCTGAAAATAGATGTCTAGCGCCGTGTTAACCTGCTAGTTGAAGTAGTCCGGTGTTCCTCTGAGCCGAGGCTCCTGGCCTTGGTCTGGCACTCAGAAACCCGTGAATCCACCATGGGTCTTGTCCCCTCTGCCAGCCCTGTTTCCGTGCCCCGTACGCCCTAGGGAATAACAAGTGGCTAGACTCTACCTTTACTAAATCAGCTGAGCCCGGTCGCTCGAGCTCCTATTATAACTGATGGAGATCCCATCAGTACCATCAAGGGAGTCTAAAGAATGATTCAGATAATTAAGTGTTATAATCTAATTTGGGATAAGCTAAAGAACTCTCTAGACTCCTGTGGCTGCATTAACTAAATCCGCATTAACTAGAACGGAGGATGAGATACCTAGTTCATGTGTAGACAGCTCCTGGCTAGGCATCCACCTGGAGACCGAATTTCACCCGTTTGTCCGCGAGGGCAGAACGTGCTTTAGTATTTAACCTTTTGCTTGAAACCTGGGGACAGATTTTCTTGAGTTTGCAGCGATGGTAAGCGAGTTCATTATTACAAAAGATTTCACTTGGAAAGTTTATAAAAAGCCTGGATGAGTTTCAAAAAGTAGATACCAAACTGCATAACCTGACCCTGTTGTAAGTCTGATCAAGAGGTGGCCAGACTGTCGGAGCGGTTTGCGTCTTGGCTTTGGCAGAGAAGTTAGAAGAACGTTTTTAACAGCTTCTGCCCACATAAGCCTTAAACCGTTGCAACCCTGTCACTTTAAATACTGTGAAATATAATCGTACATTGATGTTTTGGTTTTTGCTTTGTGATGATACCTGCAAGAGGACAGATCATTTCTGGCTGGTGACGGTTGATCAAATGTGCATACTCGTTTCATGTTTGTCACGAGATGCAGAGAATATAGAACAGATTAAATATTATCTGGTCATACTTTAGGATTATAGACTATGTATTGCAGTGTATTGGCAATTTACTGTATAGTCAAAGTTTTCTCTCTTTCTTTAGCTGAAAATTGTTCTTTTCAAGTTATCTACCCCTCTGATCTGGGTTCAGAGGAGTGTTTCTTTTTGTATACAAGAACTTTTCTATTTTTTGTTTTTTAAGTAGATTCTTGAATCCCCTTTAACATTTTAGACATTTACACTGCAAAGCTCCAAATAAATTGGTTGTGGTTTATGTTCTATCTTACATTAAATTTGCGCAGATACTAAGTATCGCATTGAATGCAAAAGGCGAACGTACGCAGACTGGAGTCGTTGTTCCTGAAGTTTCACTAATACTTTGGGGTTGTGCCAGCACGTCGTGTTCCAGTCGTGAATCAAAAACTGGAAGGGTTCGAGGCAGGTGTGTGAAATCCAAGATTTGCTACGCATCGGTGTCAGCTGGGCTTGCTTCCTACCAGTCCACGTGACGAGTGCTACAGGCAATGCAAGGGGAAAAAGGATTTTGACCAGCTTTTTTATTTTTATTTTTATTTTTTAAGACAAAGTAAGTAGCATCCAACTGAACCATATAGGAACTTTTGCCCTCTGGTTAGTATAGAAGAAAACCTCCTCCACCTACAGATCATCCCCTGGTGTCCACTTCTTAGAAAGTCCTCTGCAGAGAGGCCTGCCTCTTACTCTCTGTGCTCCCGCTGGGCTTAAGCACATCCATCATACCTCTTGATTTATTCCCAGCACCCGTGTTTTGTTTTGCCACTATTTGCTTTACCAGCCTTTGGCAGGTCAATACACTTTGTTACGTGGGAAGAGAAAATTTGACACACGCAGCGCTGTTTCTCCCATTCTCCTACCCGGTTTTGATAGATCCGTGACAAGCTAGTAAATAGATAACAACGTCCTTACAGTTAATTACACACCAGGGGTGAAATCTCTCCGTACATTACCCAGAGTTTCACTGAAGTAAGTTAAAGCTGTTTTGCAATTTGGGAAACGAGATCGAAAGAAGCCACAGGTCACCTTATCGTCTGGTGAGGGAGACACAAGGTCAGTGAAACAAAGCTTCCAGATATGAGGTGTAGGGTATGATTTAAAAAAAAAAGGCAGATATCCAGTTTCAGAATGTTGGCAGCCAAAGAAAAAATATGGAAAGAAATTCTGTAAAGAGGATAGAGAAGATTTCGACTGAGAAGGATAAAAATAATGCTGGCTTTGCATTTGTATTCTGTTCTGTGTTATGAAAGTTTTAGGAGAAATGACAGAAACTATTCAGAGAACTGTGAAAAGAGATGTTTTTTGCTTTCCTCCCTCCTCCTCCCCCTCAGATAAATGCTGGTTTGTGCTGTTTCCCGAATGCTTTGAATTAGATATTTTTCAGTTGTATTCTCTTCACAAATATTCAGATGTTCTGGGCCCATTTCAGAGGTTATTTAAGCAATTATTGTTGTAGGAATTTTTCAATGATTATTGCTACAGGAAAATTAGTCCCTAGGATCTTTACCAGTTCTATGAATAAATATATATTTGTGCTGTATACTACATTGAAAGGCTGTAGTCAGGACTGGAGCCTCACAGTGTACAAGCAGTCTGCAAGAACATCTATGGAGATGAGACATAAACTATTTCATTATAGTTTATCTATCTAGTACTATGTATTTAGTAATATATATTAGTTTCATATATCTTACCAGTAACTATGTCAAAATATTTTCTCAACATGGCATCTAGTATTTCCGTACTGAACCCAACTTTAAACCCTTTGCTTTTTGGCAAGGGGTGGAGGGTGGGAGGAATCTCAGTCTGCTGGGCCATATGATTTTATTCCAACTCTCACAGAAAATTGGTGATTTTTTTTTTYGGATTCTTTTGTACGTGTGATAAATCTCATAATTTATTCTAAAATAAAATTAAGTTCTAGACGTCTATCCTGCAGAGAAGAACTAAATGCAGCTCTGTGGAAGCTCTTAATACAGTTGTTTTCCATTTGTCTAAATGGAAAAAGAATAATTTTGTGGATGGTTAGCTCTGATGGTGATGTAGTTTCCTGCTGGTTTACTCTCCTGGCTCTGTGGTGATTTGTGTGCAGTCTGACAGGGAACAAAAATCCTAGAGACCTGCCAGTTCCAGCCCTTAAACTCCTGGATTAGGAGTACGCGGCCAAATTCATTCAAACCTGACCCTGCTCTGSACACCCTTTCTGGGAAGCATCGGGCTGCTGCTGCCTTGATGTCTGATTAGGGTGGGAAAGAAGGAAAACTAAGTCTTTAGAAAGCTACGTTTAAAAAAGGTTGGTTTGAATTCCCTCTGACAGCATCAGTTTCAGTCCCAARCAGAGACAGACTCTGAATTTTGTCCTGCTGTCGAATATCAAAGACAAATTTGGAGAGCAGTTGACCAGTGAGCAAGACTTGACCGTTAAAGACCTCTGTAATCACTTCAATTAATACAAGTCTGTATTTGAAAAGACATTTCCTATTGGATTCAGGCAGAAAACTATCTTTTTTAAACGCTGGGCTTGTTGTTGAGTAAACCTTCATTCCCACGCCTTCCCTGTCCTCCCACCCCGGCCCTGACTCCCGCTAGTGCCGGCATCGCAGAAGAGCCATTTTTAGTGTAACTGGGTTTGGAGGCAGAGCATACTTCTTCGTACCCAAGTGAAATGAGCAGTCCTTCATGAAATCCTTGTATTACTACTGATGTTTTAACGTATAGACCTAGGGTCCAGAGCACTGCAGCCTAGGCTTATTTTTATTGATATTTTACTGCTATTGCCATATGGAATAATGTTGCTTAGTGGTTGCTCTTTTTGATCTTCTCTGAAGATGCTGCCCGTTCCTGAGTTTTGTTCACTGTAACTTAAGCGCTATAGGTTCTCATTCTCGTTTTCTACAAGGAAGAAAATGTCATACCTTGAAGATGCAAAATGTGTGAAAAGAGAGAGAGAGAAAACATGAGTCTTCGGGCAGTTTTTCCTTGCAAATATATTGGTAAAAGATTTGATTCAGCCAAAGAAAAATTGTAATGCTGCAGTACATGAAAATGAAGTGTCCCTAACAGAGAGCTGAAGTTACTGTGCTTGATAAAAAGACGATAACAAATGAAAATCGATAAACTCTCAAGATACTGTCAGATTCTGTATTTAACAGCTCCATCTGAGTTCATATTTAATTCATTTTAAAAGAGAAAAGTAATAATTCTTGGATACATTTCGGTTGTGTGTAAGGTTAATCCGGGTGACAGCGAGCAGTGAGTTACAGTTATGAGGCAGCAAAACGTCTGTGTCGGTCCTGAGATGAGGGAGCAGGGCTGAGTGGCAAGAGGTTCAGGATCATCTGCTTTGGGCACGACAGGCAAGGCAGGACACTTTTTCAACTGGTACCATTGCCGAGTTCCTGGTTTTTTGAAGAGTTCTTAGAAAAGAACAGCTCTCTACTGTAATTCAAGCTTGAATTGAGCTATTTTACCATTCACTTTGCTTTTTTAGAGGATATGTGAGCAGGGTTTTTTTTCCTGCCTTGGAAAAAACAAGTGGAAACACAATAGTTGTCATTGCAAGAGTAGGATATGTTCCCAAACGTGCGAGTATTTTATGGTATGTCACAGCTTTGCTTCTCAGTCACTAGAGGCTTCTTTGCATTTCTGCATCCCTCCGGAGTGCCTCGACTTCTCACGACTGCGCAGAAATTGTTGCCCAAGCGATGTGACTTCAGAAGGCTTCAGACACATTTTAAGTAATTTTCTCTCTTTCCTTTTTTAATGATATCATCAGGGTCCTGTAGGAGATGCCTAGAGTTTTTATGATAGTTCTACAGAAATGCTGCTCTGCACAAGTGAGTTTTGATTTATTTGGTCATTCCTAGATTTTCTGGTGTTACAAGTCCATGTTCAGTATTTGTTTTATTTTTCCTAGAGGATCCAGAGAACCATGTTGCTGTTTTCCACCAAAACCAACTTAAATAGAAAAGGCCTATGAAAATGCCGGACTTTCTAGTTTGGATATGACAAGTTCAGGTTTTGGTGGCCACAAATTTACACAGCCCTGTAGTGTTGCATCTGTTTGGAACCAGTAGATTTATACATTTGCTGGATGAATATTTGTGGGAGGAAATGCTGCTTCTGAACCGCAGTGCTGATAACTATGCCCTGCTGGTGTCCACTGGAGAACGTTTTATAAGTGCCTCCTGTGGGCTTTCTATCTCTAATAGCTGGAGGAAAGCATGAGGAAAGCTWTGTATCTCGTGTTAAAATGCAAACAAATCATATTAGGGTTTTAGAATCTAAAGCTGAATTGCTATATTAGGGTCAGTGATGTTTCTGACAAGATCACAGAACCACAGAAGGGTTGAAGTTGGAAGGGACCTCTGGAGATCATCTGGTCCAACCCCCCTGCTCAAGCACATAGAGCAYGTTTCCAAGGATTGTGTCCAGGTGGCTTTTGAATGTTTCCAAGGAAGGAGATATTTATCTCTAAATTAATGCGGAAATTTCCCAGTGCCTGCATATGAGGACTTATTTCCTTCTTGCCTTTCTTTATCTCTGTATAATTAATGAAGTCCAGTGACTGACTTGAAGGGTCTAAAAAAAGGTCTAAATCATGTTACATTCCAGTGCCTCTGTGAATCCTCTTCCTTATTATCACTTTATTGTTATTCCTTTATTAAGTAACCTGTATTTTAAGGATCCGTTCCATACTAGCCGTACTGATTATTGAAAATCATGCATTTAGTGTTTCCATAACTGAGGAGTGAAGAWGAATTGCCCTAGAGTTTCAAACCATTGTGGCAGGAAAGTGTATATAGACTTGTCCAATACTTTTTCTGCCCAGACATCTATGTAGATGATAGGACATGAAGGTAACAGACTTTCCAACTTAACTGTCCAAGTCCAGTGGAATCAAAATTTTCTGGGTACAGCAGGCAGAATACTGACAAAAAATGCATAAATTACAGATTTCAGATTTCATCAAGGATGCAGGAGCAGCAGGTACCTCTAGTCTATTTATGTGGGTAAAAAAAMCCCTACACCTTAATGTCTCAGAGTGGTTTCTGAGTAATTTTTTGCACAGAAACCCACATCATGTAGGTTTGACAAGATACGAAGCAGCTCCCTCTAACTACTGGATTGCTTATCCTACCTGTTTCAGCTGACGTTCCTGTTGGTGTCACTTTGGCTGCTGTGGTCRGAACTGCTCTGTGAACCATTTGGTCCTCCGCTGCTGCTGATCGTTTTATCAGGTTTTTCTGTATTTTAAATCCTGCATAAAAAAACCGTTTTTTATGGTTGTGAGTCTAAGTTGCACTCACAGAGTTGGTTCAGCAGCCAGAACGGTTTGCTTTTTCTAAGRCGTTCTTGCTCTTGTGTTTTTTCTCTAGAACACCTTTCCGAGAGTAAGATTTTATTATTTTTTTTACCCATTGGTCATTAACTCACAGATGGGGAAGACAACTCCCACCTCCCCAAAGCAGCTGAACTCCTCACTTCTTGAATTTTGCGAATTGAAATTAAAAATTATTCTGTATCTCAACTTAAATAGGCAAATACAAAAGGTTTCCATTTTCTTTAAGKGTATGTGAGTATGTGTCAATAGGGGCATGCACATAAAATATAYAGGAGATCCGGGAGAAGCGATGTACAGGGAAAGTGGAGAGCCTATAAAATTAATGGAAGATATCAATAGAATTGTATAAATATTTCCTCACACAATTTTGATCGCATATGTGCGATATCGAAGTTGTTCACAGTTTACAGTTTCTGTCACTTCCTCTAGATTCCCCTGGAATGTATCGAAGTTGCTATTTTGCATTTTATAGACTCTCTGGCCTGTCTAGAAGTATTAAAGATAATTCTTATGTATTTATTTTCAGCCGTTTTGAAATAGCTTGTAATAGACTGAAGACTATATAATTTCAGAAAAAAAATGACTATTTTACATACTAATAAATATAATTTTCTTTATAAAGGTAATTTGTCATATTCCCAAATTTGGGGAAGTATTTGAACTAAGGAATGGCAATAATAACCAGATTTAAGGTGAAAACGGAAACAACTGTCTTTACACTTTTTTTTTGTCCTTCGTCCTTTCTTGCTGCTCAGCTCCCCGTTCAGCAGAGATCTTACACACGTGTTTAAAACTAAGAGGCTGCTCAGTTTCAGTGGGATTTAGTCTCAGGTTTAGTCTTCCCAGGCCCCTGTTACTCCAGCGTGAGAACTGAGGCGTTCACCTGCCATGTTAGGCTTAATTCCTTGAAGCTGAAGTGCCTTGCCATTTTCACATGAAAAAATTCCGCAGAAATGCAGTAATATCGTCGTATTTGTCTAATAATTGCTGTGTTTGGCTGTTGGAGGATGCACTTAATGTCTGTCAGGTCAAAGGAGGAGGATTTCCCTCAATTTAATTTCTTCCTCTTTACAGCCTGCCTAAATCTCCTCCGTTCACTGCAGCAAGTGCACTGGAATTTCTGCTAGAATTAGGCAAATAATAAATTGCTTTGTTTTTGGCTATTGAACTCTATAGATCCTTTGCGATATTGTTTTGATGAAACACAACTTYGATTATTTTTGTCAGGGTTTTCGTTTTTGTTGTGGTTTTGTTTTTTTCAGACCAATCCAAACTGTTTTATTGTAGAAAGGAAATATTAATTTCCTTCATAGTTTGGACAAAATGATTTATTAAATGTACCCCAGGTCCTTCAATACTCTGCTTCTTGAAAACTTGTATTTTTGACAAATGCTTTTATTATTCCTCTTTGCTTTACTTCACATATGGATGCACGCATGCAAAATGTCTGGCTATGCTTCTGATACCTTCTCAGAGAACGTGCTCATTTTAAAGTCAGTATATTCCAACCAAAATAGAAAAAAGAAAAAAGAAAAAAGTATTATATAGCATTGCATTTTTTTCGATGATTTTCATGTTCAAGTAAAATGAGTTACAACATGACGTGCTCTCACAGAGGTAATGGCTTCTGCATCAATGCTTTAAATTTAATTTAAAGTGTTGTGGTCGTGGGTAATGGTTGTCAAATTTAGACTGCATGATTCATAACTCTTCTTTGGACTGAAGTTAGCATTTATAGGTCACTAATTTGCTGGCTTTCCTTGTTTGTAGGTCAGTATCAGTGCAAAAGAAATTTTCATGCATTTAATGATGTATCAATAGCGATATGATTTCTATCTCAAAGTACATTTGTCTTTGGGGAAGGAATTTAGACATCTTTACAGTCTGTGTTTACATTGTTGTATATTGGATGGTTTGGGGATGCAAAGCAAAACATTCAGAATAATTTCAGTGTAACTGGAAATGCAGCAAAATAAGCACGGACCTGCTGAAATCAGTGAACATCCAGAAACCCCTGTCCAGAATGGACATCTCCTGGAGGCTCCATAACATCTGTTTGCTTAATGATTTTTTTTTAATATCTTAATTGCAAAATATGTCCAAAGTCTGGTAATCACGTGGGAAAACCTGAAGGCGTCAAAGAAAACCAAAGTTGTAAATTAACTACGCACATTTGTCTCTCCCAGATACTGCTGTTCTGCAGCTGAGCATGAGAGGGAGCAGCTGGAACAGGACGGGGCTCCATGCGAGCACAGGTCTATAACGCCCGCTTATGAAGTGAATATCTGCCTCAGCTTAGCAACTGCGGCTCTATCACCCCTCTTGAGCAATGCCAAAATCTACCGTCAAATACTTGTATTAAAATCATGACGTACATTCAAGTGACTTTAAGCAGTTTGTATTAGTCTTCCTTGCTCCTCATACAAAGTCTGTAGGAATTGGAKCAGGAGGAAAGAGAGAGGAAGAGAAATGAAACTCATCCTCAGAAATTTTTCTAATACCTGAGAACAGCATTTTGATAGTCAGGGATAGAATCAAAACTCTTTATGTTAGTAATGGGATTACTGTATTTAAGCTTCTATTAGCAGTCAAAACTACAAAGGTCTGTGCAATATCAGCGTGTGTAAACCTCAACTTTACCTATACTACGTTGGTTTATATTATTAATTTTTTTTTATTTACATAGTGAAGGATTTTAAAAATGACTATGAGATACTGTTTAAATTCGTGATGGAAGAATTCAGAATAATTTTGAGAAATATCCTCTGAAATCGTGGTTTTAGATGTCCAGAAGAGGGCACACTTGCATACCAGAAGCACATCCCTGAGGATCTGCATTCTGATGTTGTATAGCTGTAATCAAAGAAAATTTAATATTATACGAAATGAAGAGGTTTTTTATTAGTCACAGAATCTTCCGAAAAAACACTACATTCAAAAGGTTGTGTGGGGAAATATATATATATTTTTAAATCAAATCAGTGTTATGTGCATAAACTATCAAAGAGAAATCAGATGTTAAGTTCTCCTTGCATTTTTGCAATGCACTGATATTTTGATTTCAGTGTGGAATTTGGCATGCAAGGAATAAGATCCTCTCTTCCCTCTCTTCCCTCTCTTCCCTCTCTTCCCTCTCTTCCCTCTCTTCCCTCTCTTCCCTCTCTTCCCTCTCTTCCCTCTCTTCCCTCTCTTCCCTCTCTTCCCTCTCTTCCCTCTCTTCCCTCTCTTCCCTCTCTTCTCTGCAGTTTTTTCAGATGTAGAAGTATGATCTCAAGAACATAGGCAATATAATATAAGCTAACTTACAACTTACTTTCTGCAGCAGTCAAATACAGGATGCAATGAAGTACCATATATAATTCCTTTTGTTCAGTGGGATTTGATATCGGATCTGTTAAATTATCTTATGACTTGCTAAATACAGTAGAATTGCGAAGACAAATCATGTATTGTGACACAGTAACTTGGTTAACTTAGGGTCGCGTTTTCCAGGGCTGGGTATTATTTAGACACTGGGAGCACGTGTGGTTTATTTTTATTTTTTCACTTGAGAAACGAARGAAAGAAAGAAAAAAGCATCTTTTGTTTTAAGATGACCGGGCTGGAGGAATAAAAAATTTCAAGTTTGGTTTGGGTTGTTGTTGTGATTTTAAATATTAATCCAGTTTTCATAACATTTGATAACATTTGGAACTACGTCATAGCACTTCTTTTTATAGCTGTAGCAACTTTTTTTCAATATTTTAACATACATTTGGCTTCAATGGAATGAAATGAAACATTTTCTGAAATTCATTTACCTACAATAAAGTTTAATGCTCATTAGCATTATAATGTAATCTTCAGTTAAGTGTGGGAAAACTGACCACATATGTTATGTAGGTTGTTTATATATTTGTCAAACATTCACCAGATTAATTAACTGGTACCTTGACCAATTCTTTCATTTGTTAAGAAACTATTTAAAAAAAACCCTAGGAGACTGACAACCCAGATGGATGTATGATCATATATTGCAATGTTGAACTGTTTCTCAGGCATTTATGTAAAGACTTAAGTCCACGTGTGATTTAAGCTCTAATTTCCTTTTGTTTTAAGAGAATTCTTCTAATTTATGCTGAGGATTGGCTCGCGTCTTTGAGAGCATGACTGGATTTTTTTTACTTTACAATAAAATCTATATATTTCAATGTGAAGTCAGAGATCCCCAAAATATCATTCTGCAGCTTTACATAGTGACTAAATCCTTTTTGACGTGGTCTAGAATACTTTGGGGCACAGGGTGTAGTAATGTAGTTACTATAAGGCTGTCAAATTTGTTGCCAAATAGTATTTGAATCCTGGGATCAGATAAATTAGATTTTAATTGGGTTTTAAGGCTAAGCTGAATAAGTAGATAAGGTAGAATTAACCAGAGACATATTAACGTAATGAAACCTTTGGTTCTCTTAAGCTATTGTATTAAAGACCATACAATCTTTTGTTGATAAAAGACGTCATGGTAGAGTGGAAAGAGATTGACATTGATAGTTAAGATAAACGGTGGTATCTAATRTAATCACATTATCGGGAGCACTGGAAATCCAAGCAACCGGACAAAATTGCATTAGTTCTATTTCATTATAGCATTTGGAAAGAAAACAAGCAAACAAAAGTCCTCAAAACTGAGTTTTTCCAAAGTGGTGGGACCACTCAACCAGAGAATTTGCTAAGGCGCCTGGGTGGGTTTTTGTGTTTCTCAAAGGGCAAAACAGAAGTTAGTTACTGTGTGTTGTGCAATGGTAATATCATTTGCTTGTGTGTGTCTTCTCTTACTAATTATCGTGCAATGTTTTTGAGCTGCAGAATTTAATTTTCATTGGAGAAATGACCTTTTTTTCTAGTAACTCACTTTGTCTTCTGTATAGACACATTCGGATGCTTAAAATTTTAAAATGGTACAAAATTCTAGAACTGGAACTCATTTGTTGTTCGATTATTTTATCCTTAAACACATCTATTATCACGTAAAAGTGAGCAGTCTATTTAATGACTAAGGCCTGGTAGTGCAAACTTTAATGTGAGTAGTTTATTAAATAAATACAAACAGAGCTCTGTGTCATGAATAAGACCCTGTAATTGCAGTGAGTATCCCAAAAGAGTAAGCCTCAATTATTCTTTGCATTTCTAGATAAATAGAGAAGAAAGGAGAAAAGAAAGCGAGAAAGACAGAGTGGTGGGAGGAACTTTTTTTTTTTTATACATCACTCAGAAATACGATCATTCATTACAAAATTTTGCCCATCCTTTGGAATGGGTAGGTGTGGGCGAACCCTGGTGCAGTCCTCTTGGTTCCTGCGTGTAGGACGAGGACCACAGAGCCAAATTCCACAGGCTTCAGCGAATATGTGTTCGTCGCTGTATGAATATGGAAAAGCTCTGATTCAGAAAGGAACGTGCAATGCCTCACGTCCAGTATGTAGATATTCCTATGGAAGGCAGTAACGCTAACTCTTAAGATTTAAAACGTCATCRTATGCTTTTATACTTTGCTGAATTTGGGTCTCGGCTTTTATGGGAGCTTGTTGGTCCTGATGCRTTCTACGTGGTTAGCCACTATATGRTTAAACAAATGTTCAATTTTAAGGATTTTGTCCATGMGAATTTACAGTAAAATCATGGAATCAAATGTTTAAAAAGCAAAACAYGAAGAAGTTAATGTTTTGCAATTTCTAACCATGGTTTAAATGATGAAATATGTTCTAAAACATAGAGGCAGGTAGATTTTTATTTTTATCTTTATTTTTTTTGGTCGTACACTAACAAGGAACTGCTTTGCTTAAAGAAGTCCGCACAGGCCTTAGATGAACAGAGATTTTAGATAAATAAATAAGTAAATGAATAAATAAAAGGTGTGCTTGATTGCTTGTACGTATGAATAGATTTATAAAGAAAATCCAACTCCAACTATTTGTGGATGTAGCAAACAATAAAACTTGAAGGCTCATTAGCTTGGAATGACCCAACTGTGTTTTATGTATAGGGGTCATTTCTTTACTAATGAGCCGCTAAGCCAGATGGCTAACCCCACAGTAGTCTAACTGCATTAGTGTGATTTAGATTTTTAGGCAAATTGCTTTTCTTTTCTGTTTTACTAAAAGGAGCTAGTGGCACTGCTGAGCTACAGCTCTTTCTAGAACTGTGCAAAACAAAGTATTTTGCTTTAAAAGATAAATGGTCTGTACTTCTTAGAGATTTATATCAATTTCTAATATATTTGCTAATTTGCAGTGATCAGAGTTTGTTAGATACTATCCACCCTGGAAACTGTTTTGGAGAGAAAGTTATTTGGACTGTCTTTATATTGGATTTAGTTTCAATATATAATTGGTCTCATTCTTATTGCCTCGTATCTAAGTGGACGTGAAAGTGCTTAAATGGAGAATGTGAATGAGGAATGATTCTGAGGAACATTATTATTTGTTTCTCAGTGTCTATTTTCTTCTAGAATTTTTGCACGTCTTTATGGCTCATTTGAGGCTGGATCCATATCACTTCCTCCGGTGTGTAAGTGAGGAACCTGGAGACTGTGGATTCCTTCTAGGCAACTGAAAGAGACTGGTACCTTCCAAGAGGACTGTATTTTAAGTGACCTGAATCATTTTCGGTGGATGGTTTTCTCTCACCATTGACTAATAATGAGGTGAAAGTGGTCCTGAATGACAGATGTGTCAWACCGAAGTCCACACAAGGAAAGGTTGGAAATAAGACATAAAAATCTACAAAAAGAGACCTAAAGTGATGAGCACTTAAAAGGAGGGTAGCTTGTGAAGGGCAAAATGAGCAAGGAACTTCTAAGAGCTGGTTTTGAAAGTGTGTTTCAAACACCRTGTGCAATGAGCACCTGCGGTCCTTTTGGCAGGGCCACTTTCCAATGACATTTTGATGTAGCAAAGTGCTAGCTTCTGTTACGGTGAATAGCTTCGTACGACGATTTGTTCATGTCTTACGGGAGTTTGTTACAGTGGTATTGGATAATTGTATGTAGGTTGATAGCGCCAAAAGTTGCTTTAATCTTGAAAAGAAGGCGGCTACGTTTGAAGGCATAACAAGATAAAATGGGTCGGAATAAAGGGTTATCTAGCCAATGTCTTACCTCTGATGGTGATCATGGGGGAATAACCACAGAGGAGTAGAAGACCRTGACAAACACATTGTGACTGTGACTCTTTGCAAAGTTTATTATCTGAGCCTTCAGCAATTCATGGTTCAGGGAGTCTTTAAACCAAAGGTGATATTTTTTTCTTTAAAAATTAATAATTTAGGGTCCATGCTTAAACAGACTGTRGAGCATTAAGATCTTTTTAGAGGTTTACACAGGTCTCTAGAATAACTGCTGTATTCAGTTTCAACCGTTTCCTTTTTTCCTTATTTTCCTTCCGGTTTTGAAGATATATATTCCAAGATGGATTAGGAAGGGGAGGAGTTGAGAGCCAGTAGACAGAGGAGAGGTGTAAAACCTGTTACAAATTGACAGTTCTCTTTGTAGACATTTTAACGCATTATTAAACCAGATTTTGTAGACATCATCAACTTCGGCTGCAGTTTTTACATTTCGAATACTGAGACAAAACTGAAGATGCTGCATCGTGTCTTTAAATGGATTAAGTCTAACACGTTGAGATTTGTGCATTTAATTTCCACCTGCTACTGTGCTGCTGCTATACCTGTCTCTCAATGTCTCCGGTACTTCCATAGCAGTGGGGTTTCCTATTTGGGAGCCTGTCTGCCAAAATTAGCTGTGCAGATGCTGGGAGAGCTGAAACGCTGGGGTCCTGTTGTGTGCTTCTTAAACAAGCCACGTTAGAAGAAAACCTGACCAAAAATGCACAAAATAACTTTCTACTGAAAAGAGGAGGAAAGCAGTGTCAAAATATCAGAAAAAGGAATGAAGTTTAGGTGTGAAAGTGCAGGAAGAGCTTAACGCTGTTGTGATTTGCTGGTTGTCATAAATGTCCTTTCTTCAAGAGCTAGGAGTACGTAGGTCGTTTTCTGGCGATACTAATCACAGTGAAAAAGAAAAGGTGTTTTTCAGTCTTATCCTGCTTTGAGTTTATATTTCTATGAGTTCACATTTCACAGTGTATTAGGATATTTGTGTGCATGTGTATTGTGTTTTTAGCTTATGCCCCTCTTTAACCAAAGCCAAATGAAGTCTCTCAGGCAATATTAAGCGTTAGGCAGAAAATTACTTTCAAGTTGGTCATTACTTTTAAGATCTATTTATTTTTGAAGAGGAAACTTCGAACTCTAGAATGTGAATCTGGTCTCCAAATCTTACCTTGATTTGTATTCTGGGAAGCGTGAGTGGTATTTTTCTCTTTACTTTTTGTTGCCAGACTAATAGACTAACAATAATATAGCTGTTTTTTGTCAAACCAGGTAATTAAATGACTATGAAAACTATAGAGCATTCCATTCAATGAAGAGTGGTTACTCTTTTCCTGCCACGTAATGATAGAGGATCCTATGTTGTACATTTTTATTTGTTAATAACAAATTAAAAATGATAAATACTTCTTCTTTTGTAAAATTCATACTGAATCTCTTGTGAATTCAGTAGCACTGTAAATGTAATTTGCAGTTCTTTACAATTATAGTTTAAATAGACCAAGTCTAAAGGGAGCCTGCCTATTTGATTTTTCAAATTTGCATCACTTAAAATCCAATCAGACCAACTGTTCAGATTTTTATTAGATATGAAATACATGAATGGGTTCAAGGCCAAACTGTATAGCAAATACATATCTTATCTTACAACATGGATTATCTAACAAGCTACTGTAGCATGTGCTTTGACCTTCAGCCCACAAAGATTGTTTACCGACTTTTGGAATTGTTACTATATTAAACCCTTCGATTTTCAGCAACCGATGTTTTATAGGCCAGCAGATTGCACTTGATTTTGTGAATTTGCTGTAGCATATTGAGTCTAACAGATTTATGCAGGAATGTGAAACAAAAATAATATAGCAGGCGCTCAGACTTTCGGAACACAAGGGCATTAGGCTTGCAGATGGCTGATACAGATAATGACATTGAATAATTTCGCTGTGGAAGGTAATCTGATTTTGAGAGCATCCATTAACATTTCGCCAAGGCACAGCCAGGTGCTGGGGTAGCGATCTGCACGGTCTCATCGAAGGGAGACCACGGTGACTACATGAGGTACAGCGTTGTAATCTCACCGACTACGCTCAGGTAAAGAGGAGGAGCTGTTCAGAACATGCGGAGACAGATTTAAGTGACCCTCGGTACTACGCTTCTTAAAATCATTTCTCCCTGTGGCGCTTCCTTTGTTAATTTTTATCATGGGGGAGGTGGAGAAATGCATATTAATACTTTGTTTATAATTGTATGTTCATTAGAGGGTGTCGCTAAGGAGGAGAAAGAAAATACAGTAATTAAAAAAAGGTTTCTCTTGTTTTCTTGTCCATTGTGTCAAAACATGGCCTCTCTCTTTTCCAATTTCCTGATGAGACACTCCAATCTTTTTACCATGGCAACATCTTTAAAATGTAGCAGACATAACATTGTCGGAGTTGAGAATTTGAGAGAAACGGTCAGGCTAATAACCTGCTACTTCTCTTTAGATCAGCTGCATGAGTTGTCTGAGCTGCCATCTCCGCTCGGGTGGTGTTTGCACTCCAGCAATGAGTGGTGGCACGGTTTTGCGGTTGTTTCCCCCCTACACACACACACACACACACACACACACACACACACACACTCGCAGCTCATATTTGCTTGGTTTACTTCAATCTGCAATCGGTTCTTAAAGGTTGTTTACTGCCAGTCCTACTTCTGTTAAATCATAAGTTTGGAAGATAGGAACCAATTTCTCCCGTCTCTTCGATGAAATAAATTTCTTTCAAATGCATATTGGTGAAGCTACTGTAAATATGTATACTTTAAGGAGTATTCCTAATGCCATTGAGCCAATGAGTATACAATTTGTATCATATAGATTATCAAATTTAAGTTTACTATTTTTTTCAGGCAAATCCCAGATRTTTTTTGACTTGGGAGGAGAGACTGTGCTAGTTTAAATGTTTGGGAAGTTARGGAGCAAAACTACCTTTTTCGGTGGTTTTGGGTGACCAAACCGTGGTTCTCGAGCCGTGCATCTCTTGCAAGCCCTGAACGCGTTGCAGCCTACGCGATGTGGCCATCAGCAGAGCTGAGCTGATCCAAACTTCCAGCTTTTGGCAGAGGCAAGGCAGAGGGAGACAGCTGGGTTCTGATTTCCGCTGGAGCTCTTCAGCTGCGCTTGCAGAGGCTGAATCACTTTCGTGACCCCTCAAGCATTGCTTCAGTCCCTCACTAATTGTCATTATTGAACCCGAATGATGGAAAGCAAGGGAGGGCGGCTTTTAACACTGCATAATATAGGGATTCAATTGAGGTAAACCTGCAATTTTCTGCATCTTTTTTCTTGGCGACGTTAAAAAGACGGTAGCTACCAGATTTTCTGAAGGAAGTGAACCCCAAGTAGAGCTGAATATGGAGAATTTTTGTTGAACGGTTGAAGTTTGTCAATAATATGGGAAATTGAAAACTAGGGGTTATAAGGAGAGGAAGCCATAATACAGTTACCACTCACTATTTTTATAAAATAAAGCATAAGTATTATGAACGCCAGTAATATCCTAACCGTCATATTGATTTTATAATGTTTTTTCTGACTCTGATATTGCTGCGCAGTGACATTTCATTACACCCATTGGAACTATAATAACTGAAGTGCAACACCAGCTGATGGAAATGAAATTAAATCTATCTTCAGTAATAAAGAAGTGACATCCACCAGGAATAGAATCTAAAACAGTTTTCCAGTTTTATAAGGTTCAATTACAACAAGCCATAAATAAAAAGTAGATATTTATTGTAGCAGTACTTCTTGTGTAGCAGCTAACAATCAGATAACCTAATTTCTATTCAGWTCTCAACAAAATGTTCCATAAACAAATGCATGTGCATGGACATGCATATTCACCTCCATTAATATAAGACCACACAATTTTGAAATTTGTATTTCTCTCAATATTTAGCAAAGTTTCTTAAATATCTTCACGTTCACGGTGACAGGCTTTCGTGTGGAAAGTGTATACATGTCCCTTCTTTGATGCTTATACTATTATAGGAGATTTGGAGTTTTCACCCAGCTCTGTTCAAGACCTTGAAGTAGTAAATGTTTAAGCAACTTCAAGAATTCCTTTGGATTAGGAAAATCATTCTGTTAATTTTAGTGAAAAAGAAGACATATTCGTTTAAAAGGAAAAAAAAAGAAAAAAAAGTACTGACTGCTGCCTACAAACTTGCAGTCATAGGGCTGAAATACTACTGCCTGGACAAATATCAAGATGCTGAGAACAGTTCATCTCTTAAATAATCAGTAATTCAGATGGTCTCCTTACAAATATCATCTTGACTTTTACCATTTTATATTTTAGTATTTGAGGATGTCTGTTCCTATATGAACAGATAGTGGGATCATATTTTCAGATCCCCATGCACATTTTCACTTGCGTGAGAGGTCCAGTAATGAGAAGGGAAGAAAGATAACTTGAAAAGGATGATGCTAGAAAGACAGGGAAGTATAAAGAATAACAAATACATGTTAAATGGACAGAAAAGATAACTAGCAGCATTGAGGGTCAGAAACTTGGCACAGGAAAATTATTGCACATAACATGAAGGATTTCCAGCAGTTACGGAGTCGGGTAGCAGTAAGGGCTGTAAAGAGGAACGCGGTTTGTTCATTATTTTGAGGATATTATTTTTTAAGACTCAAAAATCTGCATTTAGTCTAGAACCCTCCTCTAAACTAGAGAGCTGGTGCTCTTGTCAGGAAGTGCTATTTCCCACTGTAACTGTCATGATAGTGGGAAATACAAATGCAAGAGGTATTTAAAAAAAAACACAGTGACTTTTTTTAAAGCTCAAACTCAAGGTAGCAGCTTGACATTAACACACATTCTGATATATTTATCAGGATCTGATTCAGAGCCTGGACCAGACAAGGAGTGGGCAGAGACGGAGGTACCCGATGAAGCCTCTGAAAATGTTAAGCTTGTGTACCTGTATTTTAGTACTTGCACAAGCTTTTACCGCAGGCTCTATGGTCAGTGAGTGAAATGGTCTCCAGTATGGATGAGCCTCATACAACTCCCCACCATCACCAGTCTGAAATAAATCTCCCAGCAATGGCAACAGGATCCTCGATGTTTCTTGTTTTGTTTGTGTGTTTTCTCTAAGAAAACAGAAATTACTGACTCTCATCGCTTGGACCCCTTCATATACAATTTCTGCCCATGACTGACAGCCTAATCTTCCATGTAGCCAACATGAGCAGAAGAACCCCATGGCTTCTTTATTGACCTTTTATCCGAACACCCGGTGAAAGAAGTCTATTATTTGATTCTGGCCATCCAAATCATCGGTTGCGATGCAAATTTTGCTTACATTGCTTTGCTGGATACCAAAAGCATTCACAAAAGTAATTTTTATGGCTCATCTGATTCAAGGCATTCTGCTAAGTGTTACTATAATTTCGATTTTGTGAATCCATAGAAAGGGGAAACTTTTATCCTTTGCAGGGTCATCATACTCTAATACAGAATGGGTTAAAGTGTCCGAATACTAAACTATTGGACTTTCTTTCAGATTTAGGGATGGTTATAGTGCCAGATTCTTCAGTCTCTGTTCGCAGCATTTCTATATAGCTTGCTGTTAACTGCCACCCTCTATTGAGAGAGAGGCAAAAAAGTAGATTTTTCATGAAGTAATTTGTTACTGAAAGAGAAATGCTGGTACCTATATGCTGTATGCATGCTATGCCATATAAAGAGTGTGATGCAAAAGAGAGTATTTTAGCTAAAAAGTAGTGATTGTGGGGGGAGGGAAAACACTAACATTTCTTTTTTTTTAGTTCATCGAAATCTCTGTTGCAGAAGAACAAGCGAAACTCTGAGTTGCTAAATGACCTTTTGCAGGAGTTATTAAGAATTCAGCAATTCTTACCATTTTCATCCAGATCTTGATGTCTGTATTACTCTTAGTAGAGTCATTTTCATTTCTCTGTCTCCTTTCAAAATTTCATGACATATAACTGACAAGATCTACCTGGAACACAACGTAGGAAGACCCCAGCTGAAAAGGAGCAGAAGTAGGATGACACTGGGATATGAAATGCAACCTTTGCCTGTCACTGTATGATATTAAGGGTGTCTGGCGCCTGCGATCACATTTCTCGGAGGGGGATGGTGAAAAGTGTAGTTGAGATAAGTTAGAAACTGCTCTGGGTTTGCTTTGCAAAAGGTCTGAATTTTTATTTTCTTTATATCTTAAATTTTATGATATTAAGGGACCTGCCAATATTTTCTTTTTTTCCTCCAGGTTCTAGACGTAATATTTCTTCCTATTCTGGTATATTTGTTTTGTTAAATAAGTAAAGGATTAGAAGTGGGCTATGGCTGTTGGGAGAAACTGATTTCTGCCTTTGCTTTTTAAAATTTAAAAACATTTTCATGATTTTTTTTTTTGTTCTATGTTAAGAGGGCATTGTTGTGGAAAAGAAGATCAGCATATTTTTTCATCATTCCTGTTACTGTACCAGGGTGGCTAAGGGACAAGCACATGAGCTTACCAAACCATTAATATTATATGCTTTTTTGCCTGATAAATGGAACTTTTGTACCTAAAGATATCTTGGACTTAACAATTGGAATTGGAGAAGGGGAAGCAGGACAGTTCTCAGAGAAGTCTACATGTATGGGTAGGCATGAACTTCCAGTTGCTGGTTTCCTTATGGAGTCACTCGCTAGCGTCTGTAATTTCTAGTGAGCAGTCAGTTTGTGCATCTACTCTTTGCGGGGAACTCATAGAAAATACCTATCTTCCCTGTGTCTGTATCCTTGTGGATCTGCTTCCTTGGTTTGTGAAGTGAAAGGACTTGGCATTTAACCAAGAGATTCAAAATTTTCCATCATAAGCCCAAGTATTGGGAGGGGTTGCCCAGGGAGGTTGTGCAGGCTCCATCCTCGGAGCTTTTCAAGACCAGGCTGGAAAAAGCCCCCAGTAACCTGGTCTGATCTCATAGCTGACCCTGCTTTGAGCAGGAGGTTTGTCTAGGTGACTCGCTAAAGTCCCTTCCAACCAGTACTGGTCTGTGATCCTAAGATCATAGAGGATAAGCCTTAAGACAAAAAGATGTTTAGATAGTAGAAGACAATACTGAATTCCAGTTTAAAATTGACTGGCTTTTAAAGAGATCTATCCGATAGCTTCCTATTTATCTTTCTCAAGGTACTTTCTAAAGGAGTGAGGTATTTGAAATAGAAATGGGCTTACATGGCCTTGGTGAAAAGTGTAATTTTGGTTAAGAAAGGAGTCCAAGTTGGATTATTTTAAAAATTTTACTGAAGCAAATTAGTGATGGTTTACTGTGAAATCAGTATGCAGTTAGACTGTCAACAATTTTAATTCCTGTGGGAAAGTCACAAAAAGGTAATTTTAAATCATGGTGTTAGTATTTACACACTCAGCTTCTTTACTAGCACTAAAGAGTTCATTAGTAAAGGACATAGATAGTTTTAAGTAGTTAAGCCCTTAAATATTAAGACTGTGGAGGTTAATTTAGAAACAAAAATGGTGAAACATTCTTTAGATGTTGATCAAGTCCAGGTGATGATAAGAGGTCTACATGTTCTGTGCAGGAATGAGAAAAAATAACATGTTTTAAAATACAGAGAGGTATGATAGGAATAGTACAGTTGTGTCTGGTTTTGTCGCATTGGATGGGGGAGGTAGGGTTAGTTATATCCTCCGCTTGGAGAGGATCTGAATCCACATTTCCCTGCTCATAGGTTAGGTGCTAGCCAGGAGCCTGGCTGGTTTTTCTGGGTTGGAAATAGCTTTCTTCTTTGTATTGAGACTGATTAAATCTAATTGAAAGTCTGTGTGTGTGTTCAGGGGGTGGCAGTGGTGGGTTTCCAGTACAAGCAATGCGCACGTTTAGAGTTTCTATACTTGGCTCTTTTGTTTTAAGTTTTACTTTTAAAAAGAAAGATGTTTTTAAAGACTTTTAAAGGCTCGGAATAAGAAAAAGAAAATTATGGTCTAGCTTGTGGAAGAAGCTTTTTAATCTGTATTCAGAGTGGTAAAAGAAATCAGAAATCCTCCGTTTTACTCCTTTCTTCCTGGGCTTTGTGAAAAAAAACAAGATTTTCTGTATGCATCTCAATGTGCTTACTCTATTTTTTGCTCCACTTTAAGGCAATAATTATTAGCAAATCTTATATGGCAAGCACTTCAAGTGAGTGTTTCGAGGAGTAAAGATTATGCTCACCAGTGCATAAATTGAAATATGGGGAAGACAGAGGAATCTCGCTCGGCCTGGGCAGTGCTGGAGATGGAGTGTGGTTGGAGACAGCAGGTTAAGTGGCATTCACCAGTCCCAGGAGGTGACAGAGGATCGTATGCGACTGATTTGTTGCTCACAGCTTTGTGTTTATTCTATGACAGTTTGGGAAATCTGCCTGTCTATTATAAATCCAGTGGGGCATTACGATTCAGTGTATCGTTAATGAGCTGCTAACTCCATTTTTTTAATGTGTAACTAACTTCTCTTTTACAAATTATAGATCAGCATACAGATTAAAATAAATACTGGCATTGAAGGATTTTTTCTTCTGTGCTACTGAATGGAAATGCCGTCACCCTGGAAGAGGTCTGGTTTCTCAGAAACAAGGTCACCTTGGCGACAAAATCACCTGTTATTCTCTGAAAGAAGCTAATCAGTGATTTGGCAGTGGAGGAGAAAAACAGGAATGATGAAAGGGCTTGCTGAGCCATTTGCTCTCTTTTCGGTCCTCTTCTGCCGTGCAGGAGGATGGTACGGCACTCGTCGCAGAAGCTCGATGAGGCTCCTGCCCTTCCTTGTGCCAACTCCCAGCGCACCAAAGGGGACTTGGAGATCCTCAAGAAGGATAGGGAATATTTTGCTTTTCTGTAAYGGCTTGGGTTTTATTCAATGAGCGAAAGCAATGGTGCGTTCAGAATTATCTAAAACTTTTCCATGTCTTTCCCTATGTTTGCTTGTTCTGTCTCGTTTGTCGTGAAGGATTAAGCTGTTACCCAAGAGGTCCATGTCTTTGGTGGGGTTCTGGAGAATGAATGAGTACAGGTGAGGGGTATGTGAAGAGCTGGGGCTTGTTCCTAAGTATAGGCAGCTGGGCTACCAACCTTCAGGATGGAGTCATGTATAGTATTTTAATATCCATAAATTATGAACTGTCAGAAACCTTGTTTGTCCCTAAAGGCTTAAAATGTTCTGGTTGGGTCCTCTAATAGTAATGTACCTTTTGGACCTGGCTCCGCTATTGTAACTCCCGACCCAGTTACAGGGGCAAATGCTGGAGTTGCGAATGAATTTGAATCTTCTCCCAGCTCAGATGGGCAGGGAAATTTTCTCTGTTTTTTGTTTTTTCTTTCTCTTGGTTTTCCSTTTCTCTGGTACCCTTTCGCTAGCGTGCCTTTTGCGCATCTCTCCTAGKTAGTTCTGTCATTGCTGTCGCCTCAGCCTTTCTTGTCTACTAACTGTGGTGTACGCTGTTTGGGAGGGTAAGGGGTAGGGGGGATCTGAAATATTTAGCCCAACTGAAGTCTTTGTTCTTTCCGTAGTGTATTTGGATGAAATATAATCATGGGAATTATCCTAGGTATCATACTGGATGGTCCACTGGTCCTTCTTGGCTTTGCTTTCTATTGAGCTGTGAATGAATAGCAAACCACCTTGTATTTACTTGTCCAAATGTTAGCCTGTTTCCTCACAAGCGTACGAATTTCTGGCATCTTCAGGAAGACTTCGATTTTACACTGAACACTGTAATACCAAGGTAAAATATATATAGGACTAACAGGAAAGAGACTTGTGAGTCAAATCATGTGAAGGAGGCATTGGGCAAAAATTTATCCTGGAATGAAGTCAAGCACCTAAAGAGGAATTTTATAGTATCAAACTTTTTACAGTATTAGAACTCTTTTATTGGCCTCCCAGCCAGTTTGATGAATGTGTCTGTGATATTAAAAGGAAATTAGAGACTCTAAAGTACTTGATCTATTTTTAAATAGACTGGATGTCACGCGGAGGTGTTAGACACCAAGATGACTAGTTCTTGGAGTAACTAGTTAAAAAAATCAGCAAGAGACGAGAGAGCTGTTTATGTAGTCGTTCTTAGGGACCAGACCTGGTTCGAGATAGTACTGCTGAACAGCTGACTTGTAATGGTGACCAAAATGTATTCAAAGGGCTGAAAAAAATCCCCCACCATACTCTTTAGCTGAAAATATGCGACCAAAATACAAATTCAAAAAGAGCAGTTAAATGGATGACATGTTTACAAGCAGCTTGGAGAACTTTTAAATATGCTGAGACAGCCATGCAGCTAAGTGCAAATTAGAAAACGATCAATATGTTAAACAAAAACAGTGCACTGGAGTAAGCTGTATGCACAGAAGTGTCCGAATGCCTGGTTAGGAAACTGTTGAACTGCTCACTGTGGTTTGGTACCTCTTGCCCAAGTTGGCATTGATACTGGAAGAAAGGAAAATGGAAAATATGACTCACACCTTTAAAAAGAAATCTAAAGAGTAGATCATAGAATCTAGGCCTAGCAAGTCCGACTTCCTAACAGGCTAAACAATTTTATATGTGTGTATATATATATATATATATATATGTATTACATATATATATATATATACACACACACATATATAAATGATTTGGAAAAGTTATAAGTAATTAAGTATTGAAGTTTGCAGGTGGCACAGTATTATTTAGAACAGCCATACAGAAAGCTGATTAAAAAGCAATTGCAAAAGGATTGTATAGTACTGAGAGMCTCAACAGAAAAGAATTGGATGAAATTCAGTGGCCATAAATTCAGTGTTGCAGAGGTGCAGCGTGCGGTTAAAGAGAAAATTGCTAAATATACATTCACAGGCCCAATTTTTTATCACAAAAAAATTAAAAAAATAAAAAAAAGTTTGAGTTGTTGTAGATCCTTGTGTGAAAACATCAACTGAGTGACCTCAAATGGCAAATGGAGTAGAAGGAAATATTTCTGAAGGAAGACTGCAAGGTGGAAAATGATTTTTTGCCACTATATAATTCACTGTACACCTGTATTTTGAATGAAAAGTGTAGTTTATTTATATATGAAAAAGAAGAGAAAAGGTTCAAGGAACACGGACAACAATGATTAGAAATCTAGAATAGCTTCTCAAAATGAAAGAGAAACTATTCTTCATTTCGCTTAAGGGATGATTAAGGAGAAATACTGTAGAAACCCGATAAAACAAAGAGTGGAGACAGTAGATTGGGAACAATTATTCACTGTCTTGTACCATGAAGAAATAGAGAAAAGTTTCAGATATCGCATTTAAAGCAAACAAAACATAAGTAACTTTTTTGCCCGACATATTTGTAGAATTCTTTGCATTTAGATGTTTCAGGAAGGCAKAAGTTTAGGTGCTTTCAAAGAAGGATTACAGGAATTCATGGAAAATAGATCTTTTGGAGGCTTCTAAACCTGATGGTCYTCTATAATGACCTGAAGAGTTTCTAACCTGCAGATTGCATGAAAGAAGAATAATAAGGAATTTTATCTATTTTTTTTAATGCTATCTTTCTAAACATCAATTTTGACAGCTGTTGGATTTGAGACGCTGAACTGGATGAATCCATAGTCTACCACTGTGGATTTGCTGATGGTCTTTCAAGCATCTTTTGGCTCAATTTTATTCCTTAGTGCAAAACTTCTTCCCACCTTCTGCTTTTGTTCCTTACTTAGCACTCTGCTTCACTTCTCTGCTGCCTTTCTACAAATCATCTGACCACATCCCAGATACATCTTCGACTTTTGCATCTAATGACTCCCATATTGCAAGCGCTTTCTCAAACTAAGCAAATTCTTAGCGCAAATGACCCTTTCCTCAGTTTTCTGTGCTCCCACAGCTGTGATACCATTCTGGCAATTTGTGTTTACTGCAGGAAAATAACAAGATAAATATACTTGGATAGTAATAATTTAATTTAAAAGATGTGTTTTTGAAATATGTAGCTGAACTTCATGACCATTCTAAAGGATCTATCAATGGATAGATTCAGTATGTTGTTATTACTATTTTAGAGCGTGTGCATACATGGTATATATTTATTATATCATTTTTAAAGGCGCTGGTGAGAAGGCTACATCTTATTTTCCCATGTAAAACTGCGCCTGACAAGTCCTTGAAAGATTGAATAAATATAAGGAGAATTTTATTCTCATAATCCTTTCCCAGTAGGATCTCTGATTCCTACCATAAATTAGCTAACATCCGATAAACTAGCAGGCTCTTGAGTATAACCCCTTATTTATCTTCAGTTGTGATTGTTTTGATTACATATCTCTCCAAAATGCCTTTTATGTTCCTTATCATCTTAACCTGCATGACTTCGAGTTGAGCTTCTAGGTGAAATCTTGGCCTTACTGAAATCAGTAATAAAAAGTCTTTCAAGTTCACTGGCATTGAATTTAACCATGGATAGGGCAAATGCTGAATGCAGTTTGGATACCGTTGCATACGGATAAGAATTTCCCACTGCTAGCCATAAAAAAAAGAAATAAATAATCAAATATTGGAATGTCCTTGCAAAAGCAAATTAAGCACAAGTCCCCATTTCTTTCTTTCTTCTTCTTTTTTTTGGTCACTGTAGCCTTTTTTTTTTTTACCCCCAGCAGTAGTTACAGCATTGTAGATGGAAAGAATAACTCTAAAGCATAAAGCTGGCAAGTAATTCACTACCCATTTTGCTAGTTATTCACAAATCCTCTCTGGCTTAACCTTTTTCCTTCTTCAAAATACTGTATACACATTTTCTAGGCTATCTAAACTTTTCAGACTCTTTGCATTAGGTTTAACATGTTAGCAGATTTCATGGTTGATGTAGCTTGTGTAGGAGACAAGTACTGCAGGATTCTGAGATTTTTGTCATTTACTAGTGGCAAAATGATATATTTTCTTATATGCTGGATACCACAGCCACCTGGTTTGCATGGATTTTGCATCTGTTTTGCATTGCAATAAATAATATCAGGCCAAGTAAACATGGAAGTGCAGCAAATCATGTTTTGGATCTACTAAATCCTGCAAACAAAACTGGGAAACAAACCTTGGAGTTCAAAACCGTAAGGGAGGAATGTTATGATCACAGTTGCTCTAAAAAGAGAGGAGGAGGAGATATTTGTCGAATATAGCTAAGATACAGGAGATGTTTTGTCACTTAAGTGAGAACTTGTGCTTAGGTGGAGGTTTGCTCAAACGCCTAGGGTTTTGTCTTTAATAAAGCACGCTTTCTTGCACTGCAGAAATTTCGGTTTTGGTAGGAGTGTTTAGCAAATTGACCTCCAGCGAGTCGAATACTGTTTCCAAAAGGAGTAATACCGATGTAAGTCATTGAATACCCGCAGCCCCGCGTCTGTCCGCTGATGGACATAGTTCCTTGCAGCTGATCTCCACGTTGGGTGTCTCACAGTGATATACGCGGTGCTGGGCCCGCGAGGAGCACGTCTTCATGTTATCACTCAGGAGACAGGGATGCAAAGGCGCCCGGAGCGCGGCGGCCCGGCCGGGTGCGTTTTGATCGGTGATAATTCCTGGGCTCGAAACTTGGAGCTCGCTGACGAGCGTTTCCACCCGCGACTGTTYGAAAGTTGGTGTCATACTATTTTTCCCTATTTTATCTTAACGCCCGTTTCTCGTGTCCCTTCTCTTAGCAGTCTTTTGGGGGGCTTCCTTGGGGTGTTGCAGAGTAGAGTAACGCATGGAAATATTGAGAATTTAGGTCCCCGCGGCTGAACACAGCGCGGCTCTCCGTGCTCTCCTGCCGCTCCTCTCGCTCTCGCGGACGTCGTTAGTCTCTCTCCTCCTTAGATGAATCCAGCAGCCCGAAACCGGAATCCAACTGCTTAAATGTCTTAGCTTCAGCTCCAGTCGAGCGCTGGTGATATTTAATTTTGCCTCCCGTCATCTGTGACTTTCCGTGGCCCTTTCCAACGTGACGTTGGAACCACCCCGAAGGAAAGGCTGTAAAACGCTCCAAAGGGTTCGTTAGCCCGGGCGGCAGATTGGCGAGGCCCCGCACAGGCCTTTGCTCCACCTGATGCTAATAGCAAATTCGTTATGACGCACTGCATTAAGTGTCGGTGGCCGTAGCAAAGCACAAGCACGGTATGAAATGTTATCTGCTACGAGCAGGACGTTCGTTATTTTTTTTTGGACGCATCTTTTGGTTACGGTGCCGTAAATATTTATTACTTCACCCTTTTCCTTAAAGGGAAGCAAAGCCGTTAGCTCATTAATTTGCTAATTTTGCTCTATGTTATTTCCTTAGACTTGGTCTAAACAGATTAAAATTCTTTCTGTTGAACAATTTTCTCTATTAAAGCTACCTGCAATAAGGGAGTATTTAACGCATGAGGGTTAGAGAAAAGTTTGAAAGGTTGCAACTTGTCCACTAAAGTATTCTTATCCCAACTTTTAAAAATTGTTATAACAATACCAAAAAGATTTGTATAGGGTGCTTTTAATGTTAAATGTTAGGGTGTTTTTAAGAAACATATCAAATCTTGACTTGAACRAATATATTATTTAAACATACAAAATATTCATCTTTAAATATGATTGGACCTGTCATGAAACATGCATAGGAGCCAACTAATGTATGCCATAAAACATTTCTGTATAGAGTTTGGAGGGAGAAGGCTGATTTTGTAATGGTACTTGTCAAAATCTGAATTAACAGCTGTTGTTTATCTAATATTTTCTCCTCCCCTCAGTGATTCAGTGCATTCACTTTTTTTTTAGGATTTTTTAATGGTTAATGCAAAACAGAGCACTTAAAACTTGGAAAAAAAATTGAGCACCCAGTTTTTCCAGTTCGCTAGTGGACAAATCTGCTTTCTCTTTCTTCTATAGAAAGTAAATAGTACACGAAGAGAGCGCGAGAATTAGGTAATTAATACACCATCTTACTCAATGTATCTATATATTTTTTGTTGTTCTGTAACGTGTGATAGTTTGACATCTTTTAAGTCCATATTAAAATTCCCACCATCAGATTTTCACATGACCAGCCCAGGAAGTTCTTCAATTTTAATTATTTGTGCTCCGGTTTCCTTTTGGTCTCGTAGCTACGTAAATAAATATGAATAGGATGCTTTATTCCTGTGGTCAATATGGAATGCATTTGATGAGACCGTATAAATCTTTTGTGGAGCAGAGGAAGGGAGCCTTCCTTCTATCTGCAGAAGCCAGCAGGCAGAATAAACACYGCCAGGGAAAAAAAAAAGCAATTTGTCTTCAGTTGAGCCATCTCCAGGTGGGGAGTACGGTGAATGGCTGAGTTACGGTGATGATTAAGGTGAGTGGCAAAAGATGGTAGAGCAAACTGCAGGATGCTGGTGGAGCTGAAGCAGGGAGAGAAAGTACTCACCTAGTGAAGCCTGTGCAGAAGTTTTATGGCCCTCAGCAAGGCAACGGTTTCACCTTTCTAACTGGTTTACGTATAACGACACACGGCCCTGTCACCGTGACGTTTAYGCATGATGAAACGGTTTGTGCAATTTATTGCATCGCTATTGCATTTATTCATTGCATATTGCATTCATTTATCGCATCGATATTGCTTGTATTTATTGCGTATGGCATTTATTGTGCCATTTGTTGCAATGCAATACTAGTGCATTGGTTGCGGTGATAATGTGGGTTTATTATAAGTAATGAAAGCAGATGGTGCTTTGAGCCTCATTGGTGGTGGACCTTTGACAGCTTCTATTACATTTGAATATTTTCTTGAAGTTTGGATCATGTTTAGAGCTTTCTTGTTTCTTTTGTCCTGTAAACAGTTTGAATTCCATCTTTATGGAAGTGACTATATAGAAGTACAAAGGAAACAAAAGATTACTTTTGCAAATAAATCTAAAATTTCAATGATTTTTTATTAGACTTTCCTTAGAAAGTAATTTGCCTTCAAATGGGAATAATTATCTCTTGAAAGTGAAAAGGAAAACGAGCCCATCTCTGCTTCATTAAAAAAATGGAAACCATTTACTAGTATTTCCATTAAATATGAAGTATTTTAGGTATGTTTTTTCCAGACTACTATAATGGATCAAACTATTCATTACACCAGTGATAGAAAAAACTCAGATAAGTTTTATGATGTTTGCATTTTTTGATCTATTGACATTCTCAAGTGAAAAATCAGTACAACTGAAAAATAATTTCTGAAAAATTACTGATAGCTTTGAGACTTATTTTTTAAAAACGTTTTTATAAAACATTTTTGCTCGGACAAAATGGCTTTTATAATTTGCATGCGTTCAGCTTTCATATTTTCAGGACATTATCTTCTACATTTTATTTATTGAAAATTGGCTGAAAAACAATATGGAATTAATTTACATCTCTTATTGTCTTATTACTCTTCCTTGATATGTTTTAGACTTTTGTAAGATATGGCAATTTCCAGTATTTTTTTTTCTTAATGTGGCCAAATGAACAAGTAGTATTGACTTTTTATGCTATATTATAATTTGCATTGTATCCTTGTCAAGCATTTAATAACTTCCAGACAAAAACAAGCAATTAAGGCTATAAGAATTTGGAAGGATCAATTAGAATATATATATATTCTATTCTAATATATTCTATATTTCATATAGATATATGACAAAAAGAAAGACATGCTAAAGAATATAATTGTTTCTACATTCTTTCTATATTTGTTGAATTTAAAATACAATGAAT
The DNA here is from genome assembly GCF_003343035.1 of Apteryx rowi. NCBI lineage: Eukaryota > Metazoa > Chordata > Aves > Apterygiformes > Apterygidae > Apteryx > Apteryx rowi. The sequence goes on from NW_020449974.1 coordinate 3,009,591, forward strand.
AACACTGGATCAAGCACTAACAAGCAAATAGCTAAACACTTTATTACTGTTGCCTCTTGTGCRGAGAAATCAGGCTATTAGTGCGAGTGCTTTGTCCTGTAGAGTTCTACAGATTGACACCGTTCATTTCCATAAACCATGGTTAGAAAAGTATATTGCCAAATTTCCTCTTGATGGAAAATATGCGTAGAAATAATGCTGCAAATATTCTCATTATATTTTTTTTCATTTTCACGTGTTCATTTCCATTACAGCATGTGTGCATATACATATCTAGTGAGCGTATTCAGCTGCTCTGAGTGTATGTATTTGTATATTATATCTCTATTAATTGCATTTGATTAATATACTAGACTTCTTCAAAACCCTGGATTTATTAGCATTTTCACTGTGATTGCATCCAAGCGTGGAGAATGCTGTTGCTCAGATACGTGTGCAACCTGACCGTACATTTCTTGCTCTTGTACGGTTTGCAGACCAAAGCAGTTTGCGATCAGGTGGCGCTGGGGAATTTTTCTCGGGTACAATCTGATATTCAGGTGCATGCAGTGACAGCACAGTGTTAACGCCTCCGCAGTGCCTTAGCGTGCCTGCATAGCAAAGACAATATTTGTTTTATAACTGTGGGAGATAAAAGTTTCAGGGACCTCCTTTTTAAGAGATGGTCTGGCCAGTTTAAAACGAACCAGCTGACACATAATTTCTACCAGAAATCCTGTATCTCTGGTGATCACAGGGATGCTGATCTGTAAAGTCCTGAAATGTGAAATGAAGGGAGCCAAACCATGAGGTCCAGAATGCTCTTTGCAAAATTAAAAAAAAGAGAAAAAATACGGTTCAAGTTGGTTTTTTTGGAATTTCATGCTGTAGCGTAATGCACAGAGAAAAAAGGAGGGCTGTTGACTTATGCACAATGGAATCACAGTGAAATATTATTCTAGAATGTACGTGGAAATATAAATGAAAATTAATAACAGCTAGATGTTCTTCGATCACTGAGCTGCTTTAACAACTTTGCAAAGGCAAATATACAATTCACTAATGAATACTCATTCCAAATTAAAACTTTTATCTATACTTCACTCACTGGAATGTAATTTTGCTTACTGTTTTCAGGTAAGCCGTAATTAGCAGGTAGTTATACCCATTCCTTCATAAATGAATTTTGGATAAGGTCTCCAAGAGCTTATTATCTTTTTGATAATCCTTTCCAATAATATCAAAGAAATCTTCTTGTTCTGTGAGGCTCATTGAACGAGTAGCTAATGCATGTAGCAGATTAAAGAGGCAACAACTAGATCCTAGCTCTTGTTTCTTAATGCAGAAACTGCCTCTCTAAGGTAGAAAATATGTTGGGTCTGTAATAGTTAACTAATGCCTTCAGTTGACACTAAATTCTTAATTAAATATGATTGTGCTTATAGTGGCAGAAAGAGCTCTTACCATTCTTTTGTCTGATTACATCACTTGCTACATTAAGTTCATTAGGAATATTAAGCAGTGAATAAAGGCCAAGGGAAATGAACCATTTTTAATGAATGATGAATGAGACCATTTATTGAGTAAGGAGGAGTAATAGTTACAAAGGATGACTTCTTTTTTCTTTTGACAGTCTATTGAAATATGCACATTTCTGTTTTTAATAATTAAAWATTTTAGGAAAAAAAGATTACTAGAGCTCAAAATCATCTAACATTTTATTTTCCTTCAAATTTTGAAGCTCCAAGAATAAGCACCTAACCGTGCACTTCTATTACAGAAATGTCAGGAGAGAACAAAAGATTACTTGTAAATATACTTACCTCAGCCTACTCTGAGCGAAGGATCTTTGGGGATCCTTAGAGAAGAGAGAAAACAAAAGGCTATGCCAAACAACTGAAGGTTTTATATATATGAGAAAACCAAACCTTCCAAACCCATGAAGAAACACTGCGTGCTGTAGGCCAGCTTGGAAACCAAGGACTCTTCAGAAAATTCAGTGCTAAGGGCTCCTTTTCCCAACAGGGAAGAAATCCATTGTGTTTGCCCAAGTAGATCTCAACAATGTTAGATGATCTCCTGTTTTTCAACAATTTTAGACTCTGTAAGTTATAAGCAAGGTTTTCACTTCCAAAGAATAATATTGGAGACCAGTGTTTCTCCCATTAACTCCAAAAACAGCCCTTGAGTTGGTTTTATAGAATAAGTCATTCATTGGTATGTTTGAGTCATTCTTCATATAACACGTACCATTGATACCGCAGAAGAGTGGAGGTTGGAAGGAGCCTCTGGAGATCCTCTCGTCCAGCCCTCCTGCTTAGAGCAGGGTCAGCTGGAGCAGGTTGCCCAGGGCCTTGTCGAGTAGAGTTTTGAACATCTCCAAAATCTCCAATATCTCCAATTTTTTTCCTCAAAATGCATGGAGGGAAAGGTTGTTGTACAACCCCACCGCCACTCTCCATCCCGAGGAGGACAGAAGCATGTTGTTTCTTTGTGAGGCCGAGGTTCACGCTGTCAGGTTATATGTATAATCATTTATTCCCGTTCTGCTTGACTCTCAGTCTTTTTTATGGAGTAGTTCTATCCTGCCTTTTAACTTCATCATCATTTCAGTGGCCTCGTTTTGCAATCATTTTCCTAAGTATTGACAGTAATTTCAGTTGATACAAGAGTTTGCGAATCTCTTTCCTTAGGCGAAATCAGGTAAGAAATGGGAGCATGCGAAGTAGAAGGAATAAATCATGTTTGCAGAAGCTACTGCTAGCTGTGAGACTGCAGAGCTTTGACATTTGCTATTACTGAGCTTTGACATTTACTATTCCTGAAACAGATTCCTTAACAGTATTATTTAATAATATTTTATGAAGTAGTTTCCCTGTTTTTCCTCCCTAACGCAGCCATACCTGTATCTGAGGGAGGGGACTGCATTTTAAAAAACTCATTAAGGGCAAACACAGCAACTTGATTTAAAAGTTCAGTTTCTGAAACTCTTTCTCCTGCCTTGTGTAATGTTTTGACTGCTACCTCCAGCCAAAATCTTACCCTTGGAACATTCCTGAGAAGAGTAATCAGCTTCTCCAGCATTAATACCGCTGAAAAGCAGCAGTTAATCTCTTGCAGGCTTTTATAAGCAGGTTCAAGCAAGCGTGTGGCTTTAGACAGGGAACTTTCCAAGACAGAGAACAAGGCTTTTTGTATGGAAAAATTACCCCATACGTCTTGGGTTGTGCCAAACCCCAAATCATTGCTACCTACAGCTGAAAGATAGTAACATCGTAGTTCTGTGTAAACTTACTCACTGCAAACATTGTTTGAAGCATTTTTTTAAATCTTTCAGTTGGACTTACAGACATTTTTGGTAGCCAGTTATTTGCCTTTTTAGCACTTTTTCAGGTTACGACCCTTTTCAGGGGGTAGAATGTAGCAATGCCAAAGTTGTTATAAGCAAATACTTCAAATAGTGTGTCAAATCTTGCTGATTCCCTTTCTCAGTGACAGCTTTCACCTCCTCAGAGGTCCAGGACAGTAAAGAAACAGAGTTCAACAGTTAAAGGAAAMTTCTTGCAAAAACATTATCTGTGTTTTAAGACTGTCGACATCAGAGCCTTATATGTATGCTCCTATGTATGCTTATATGTATGTTCTTACATGTTTGCTGTATTATCCCAAGGGGAAAAAAATCGAATCAGAATATTCAGTGGCACCAAAAAATAAAACCTATTTTTTTTCTACTTTCATTTTTAATGTAATTGTTTCCTAAGAGTAAAATATTAAAGCTCTGATAAAAATCTATAAATTACACTTTATTCCTTCTCTAGTCTTTCTGATATTTGGAAGTAAAAAGAGTAAAATCCAAGGGCATTTAATTCTCAGGCCATTATTAAATTTAAAAAAAATTAATTAAAATTAAATAATTTTGTTGTGACATTAATTCAGGTTCAGGAAGGTACTGACCTGCTAATTATAAAATCTGCTGTTTTCTTCTTTTTCTGCTCCTGTGCTCTTCCCATTTCTTCCATTTCGGTTTAAACCAGTAGCTCAACCTAATTACAAATAAAAGGATATGACTTTAATTACATTCTACCGTAGGTATGAAAACAAGTGAGCGGTAATCATAGCCATTACACCAAATGGTGCAACATTAAACTTCTGACCCTTCTCCTAGACAGAGCTGTTCGACTGCAATAGCGTCTGCGTGTAGCCGAGTTGTCCTATTTATCGCCTTCTCTGGATGCTATATCCTGAACGTGGTGCCCCGGACCGTCTTGTTCACAGCTAAGAAATAACAAGGGCCTGCATCAAAATGTGATGACTGCTCTGACATTTGGAAATAGCTGCAAGAACCAGCTGGGGGATACAAAATAATTGCCACTCCAATATATTATTGTTCAGGATTTCCTTCTTGCTTCATCAGTCACCTGTGCGGCAGAGGTTGAGTGAAGTTCCTAAACCGTAACTCGGAACCAACATTCGGGAGGAAATCAATTCTGTTTAATTAAGGCCTTAACTAACTTTGGTAATGCCTCCCTGAGATTTTCCTCACCTGGACGCAGGAGGAGAAGTTTGCCTTAAAGCAATAACTGCAGCTCCCTTTATATTCGTTAGAGAAAAGCAGGCCAATTCTCAAAGTGTGCAAAACTGCTTGCAGCAGGTCCTCACATCTCCCACTGAGACTGTGGGGAACGGGCAAGAAGCGCTGGGTATCCCACCCCCTCGGGACAGCGGTAACCTCCACCTGCTCTGAGGACAGGTGCCCTAAAGGGAATGAGAACATTTTATGTGAATTAGAGCTGTATTTTTTAAAATGGAGAGGGGGTATTGTAATCTGTTGGAAGGGGAGGGATCTGATGATAGGGAGATATGCCTGAAAATGGGAATATTACAAGCTACGAGAGGCAAATTGGGTGTTGGGGGAGAGAAAAAGGCAGAAAGTATAATATTTCATAAACATGCACAAAAATGTACAGATATTGGCTCCACAGTATGTGTCTGGGAGGCTAAAATGTAATATTTTACACCTTAAAAGGCTGGGAGTGAGTTCTTTGGACTTCTAGAGAAAAAGGAAAATGTTTCTTCAGGGAAACCTAGGGAGGTTGCTAGAGAGAGAAAAGTTATAGTGGTGGCATCAAGGAAGCTGCTTGTGCCTCCTGTCTTCTTGMAAGGATATGTAAAGGACATGTCTTTCCAGCCTCAGCAAGAGGCCATGTATCTGCCATGTATCTGCTTTGGTCGCCTGTGCAGGAGATGAGATCCGTAGGGCCTTAAAGTGCGCGTCCAACAAGCTCACGCACGGACTAGCTTAAGTCACTGTAGACACAGCGAGAACAGTGGTGGCACTGGTAGGCAGGCAAGTGCTGGAGGTATCAGCACAAATTCATGATAGTGGCTGTGACTAATGGAGAGTGGAATTGCAGTTAGGAGTAAAAGATGATGATGAAGGGAGGCTCTGGAGTGTGTTCCTTGTCACACGTGATGAGCCCAATGTGAAAGTTTGCATCAAGATGGAGTGAAGAATCTTTTTGAAGACCAAGAAGCAGTTGGTTAACACATACATGCTACGTGAGCTGTTCAGGTGTGTCGGAACAGACATCTGAAACAGCGTAGATGTAATTTAGCTTCTTTCACTGGAGGAGGGGAGGGTGCTGRGGAATACAGGCAAATATTTGAGTCCGACTGAAGGAGTAGCACGCAAGGTTAAAGCAGCCAGTTTGTTGCTGCTAAAGGACTGGATTTAGGGGAAGACCTCCCCATTGGTTAGTTGCAGTATGTTGAGCTGTTACATATATTTCATCAGCACACCTTCGGTGGTCTTGATTCAGGAGATGCACATAAGCAGGTGTCTAATCTCCTGCTTCAGAAACGATAATCTTGTTTCAGAAATGCTGAGTGGAATTACATACCTATTTTTGGAGGATTTGAAGCCAAGCAAGATTATCAGAATTACCCCTTCTACTCTTAACGTCTTTAAATCCATGACTAATTTCTAATACGCACAGAACTTGTTCTTTCACTTTGTTCTTCTTAGAAAGAAAAAAATCACATTTTTTTCCCTTTTCAATGAGAAATGATAATTTTTTTGCCCTGTCTCATTGTGAGTATAGTTTAGGCATACTGCCTCCTCAGTCTCCATTATACCTCCTCTATTATAATGTAGGCTTAAACTGTATTTTACTATAATGACATATTCGTTTAGTGCTCCTATAAATAAGAAATATCCTAGCAATCCCCAGGAATTCAGGAGCTTCATGCCCATATATGTTATTTTGACTTCATCTGGCTGATATTTATTAATGTGTATATATGCTCACGCAATCACATCACCAAATTGTAAACATAGATATTCCAGTATCTTTGTTGGTCGAGTTTCAGGCATAGCAAACATCTGGAAAGTCAGTAACTAGTATTAACATTACATTCTCTAAATAGTTTCATTAAACTAATCTGCAGGTTTGCCTCCCATATTAATATATCAGTATACATATCCTAACTTATTATTTAAGAGGAAAAGAACRTCTTTGCTGGATGAAATTTTCAGCTGAAAGAGCGTTAATGCAACTTTTAATTTCAGCACATGTGAAAAGCAAATGATTATGCTTGTGTTAGATATTCAGGAGTACATAGTTAATTGCATTAATTTTTTATATTCTTATTCCACTCTTTATGATTGCCAAGTTTCTAATTTTGTCTGTTTGCTATATAGTCAGTGAGAGAACTGATATCAATGGAAGTGATTTTCATGGTTCAATTTTGGATAAATCAAAGGAAGAAAAATTTTTTTTAATGTAATCTTTTAATAAATCTAAGTATTTTAAGAATAATCTTTTAAGATTTTTAAAGTATAAATACCTTAAGAATAAATCTTTTAAAGTTTTTCCCAGATGTCACTCAGAAATTGCTCAAATACCAGAGAACTGATTATTATGCTTCTATATCATCATACCTTTGACTGTTAAGCATAAGACAGTCTTCCTGTCCTGCCCTACTTAGAAATGGCAATCTCCCGGCAAAATGCTCCTTGCTATTAGTGTGCCACCAGAGTGATCCCATGTCTTCTCTTCCAGAGGATAATCTGTTCTTGGCTGGTTAATGGCATGGACTTTTCCCCTGGCCTGTGCTTTTCTCTAAGTGAATATTTATGCAACAGTTTAACCTTGGTGGGGGGAATAGATGGAAATTCTCACTGTTAGCAAAGCCGAAAGAAAGGAAAGAAAGTAAAGGTTGGATCTCTTCCCACCCTGGCCTTTGAATCCTTTTTCTACGTTGGGATGCAGCTTGTAGAATCTAAATGACCTTTATCATAAAAACTGTTTTTTACCATCTTTGTTTACGTAGGAAGAGCTAACAGGAGAGCAGCCAGAAGGAATATCCAGATATTTGTGGGTCATTGCTATGACTCTCTTTTTTTCCGATAAACTTTCTTCCTCTGAAGCAGAAGGCTATGATGAAGATGCTTTGAGGTTTTATGCCCTCTACTGATTCCTCTTGCAAAGGGGAAAATCTTTGAAGATGAGCATTGCCAGTCACTGATTAGACTACAGTCTCGCTCACTTTATTTATTTTTATTTTTTTGACAAAAACAAATGATTTGACATTGCGTGGTACACTTGCACCTTGTTATGAATAAGTAACAAAATCAAAAATCAGGTGCTGCATTTGTTTGAGGAACAAGCAAAACAAGAAAACTTTGTTTTTTAATATCATGGTATTATACAAATAAATGTAGAGATTAAAGCAGAAGTAGTTTGAAGAGCCTCAAGTAATTTTCTAGTTCATCCACATTTTCTTCAAGCACTGTGACCAATTATATCTAGAATATTTCTGATAAAGGAAGCAATGGATTTTCTAGTGTGTTAACAGATTTATAAGAAGTCATGAGTTTAAACTCAGGAGGGGGGGAGCCAACAGCTTAAATTTTATACATAGAAATATACCCAGTAAATGGGTATTTCCATTTTCTCTTGACCCCGATAGATTTCAAAATACTCCTCTATGGAAATAGGATCTAACCTCAGTGTTCAAAAACTACTACTCTGGAATATGAATGGGTGATACAGGCAATATAGGTGTATTAAAGGAAGGATTGCTTTTACAACCTAATATGGCTTTTCCATTTCTCTGTCTAAGATTGTTTCCACATTTATGGATACTGTTTTATCTATTTGACTTTGAAATAGAATTAGCAAGGAAATCTATATTTAAGATTTTAGAATCTCTGCATTTCAATAAGGCTTAAATATAACATTCTGCTAAACACTGTGGGGAAAAGGCCAACTGAAATCACTAATTGCCAGCCACTTTTTTTAGAATGGCAGAATTATTTTTGCCTGTAATAAACCTCAGCAGTTTGCTTTGCTATTGTTGGAACATGTTTGACTACCAGTTATTAAATGAGCCTGTATCATCTAAGAGTGGGAGAAGAACAGTTGAAAAAAGGAATCAGAATATGTTTATTTTAAATAGGCAAATTAAGCTGTCACAGACACCATTAAGAATAATTTTTAATAGACAACCTTCACATGATTTTCTAAATTAGTGGTTTAAACCTGCCCATATGTCGTTTTCCTTGACAAATTCCTTTTGGAAGCATGATCAGGGCTTCTCTAAATACTGGTTTTCCTTGCTTTCTTTGTATTTAGCTTATTGTTATATATTCCCAGCTCTGATACATTCTTTTCACCTCAATTAAATATGAGAGTATGAGAATGTAAAGTTTAGGATGCTGTATTTGCAAGCGCACCAATATTAAGCATACATTTTTATTACAAATGGTAATTTCCCTGTTAAAAAATCTGTGAGGAATCAGTCAGAGTAGCCTAAGAATATGATAGACCAAAATGGTAATTTCCACTCCCAAGAATTCCCTCTTACCAGGCTGTCAGCCTTTCTGGGTTGGAATAATCCAACCTGGTTATCTTCATGGGTAGTCTGGCATCCATCCTCATTACTGATGCTATCAGGATGACGTTATGAGGTGCCACGTAGGAATCACACAGCTGCCCAGCTACTAGATGTCTGGGGCTGAACCATACCCTTCTTGGGTATGGCTTCTTGGCTCTTGCCTTGGTACTTGGCCTTCCCTCACTTTTAGCTGATTACTTCTTTTTTCATAGGAATATGGGTTTCTTTGGCTGCCTTTTTCCTGCTACTTTTTCAAGAAGTGGATCCTAGCAGCTACAACAGTCTGCTGGAGTCCATATTGCCATCCTGAAATGATGTGCTTCCTCTTTGCTTCTTTGGAAGTCCCCGTAATGACGTGTGGCAGGTGTGGGGTAATATTCCACTGTGTTGTAAAATAATGTTTTAGAATTAACGTTTAAAGAAGTAAGCAGAGAAGTGATGGACCTGCCTAAGTGGAAGAATGAATACCAAGCAGATGGAGAACCAGGAATATCAAAAACTCTTGAGTACCCAAAATGATGAGGGAAAGGGCTTGAGATTGGTCTGACTGCAGGTTAACTGGCATCTGCGGCGCATTGTATCTGTCAGTGCAAGCAAGTCTCGGTGATGTGCCGTCTGGAGAAGACACACCAGTCGGTAAAGACGGTCTCTGCACACGTATGAATGCATAGGTATTATTTTTACATTAATATTTCATCCCATTCCTTTTTGGCTGCCTGTTTCTGACGATCCAGCCGGTGTTATGGAAGTCAAAGCAGGCCTCTAGACACGCAAACATAAGCAAATCCTTCAGCCTTAATAGCCGGAGTAATTAGTTATAAGGCAGATGCTTAGGGATTCATCTTGCACATCAGGGAAGGGATCTGGAGAAGGGACTGTCAGCGACTGAGCAAAAGGCCGCGCAGACGGACGCGGCGGTAGGGAGTGAGCTGCCTACCACAGACTCCTGGCTGCGGCACGGAGGGTCTGGGCCTCACCTGAGTTGTGGTGCGACAGGCTAAGTTTAAAAACAGGTGAGACAATACGCGTGCAGGTTAAAAAGAAGCAAACCCCCATCTTCTGAAATGTTCACCTCCCAATTAAATGCTGCTTTATTTTTAAAAAGAACTGTTTCTGAACGGTGGAATTTATTCAGTGGAAATTTATTCTGCCACAGGTTTCTGGAGGAAAAGAGATTACAGGTTTCAGGCCAAACTGACTGATGCAACTTGTAACTGTGAAGATTTCCCAGTGCGAGTGACAGAACTGTGTAGTCCCATGGAAAGAAAACTCACGTGAGAAGCCAAGGAGGCCTGGCAGGTTGCAAATTAAAGCTTGCCCTGGACCTTGCAATAACTTGCCCAAACAGCCAAAGTGAAAAATACCATATAAAACAAAAAGACACACAGATGTACCTTAAGTTAGATGCTCATTAAGAAAAATATATAATGTCATATATATTAAATTCTGAAATATAATTTAGTATATCCTCATATGATCTTTTTCTTTTTTTCCTTACAAAAGTACCTATTCTCACTTTGCTAAGCATTCACTGTGGGAAAACAATGAATTTCGTCACAAAAAATGTGCAAAAATAGATTGCTGAAATTGTGAGAACTCTATTTTGAGCATTAAATGGGTGGTTGGATATTCAGTGACAAGCCAGTATGCTGATTTTTCTGGAGACAAATCAAGTAATATGCTGTATTGGCTTTTAAACTTCTTGGCACATACATTGCCTAGTTCTTATTAGTAGGGCAGCTTCAAGTCAATAGGTTAATTGTGTAAGCAGTGTTAGACGTGGGAGGGAAATTAGTCACTAGTGATATCCACTAGTCTGACACTTAGGACCGAAACATGGTTTAAGAGTTAATCAGCCAGGTTCCTCCATTGTATTTAAAGACAGAAAAAAAAAGGTGTGCAAGAATTTATGAGAATCTGGAAAACTAAAAAAAAAAGCCCAGAACTATTTGCACAATTCAGTTTACCAGACCAAGAATCTAGAGCGTTTCATAGGGATTAAGGTGGGGGTGAATCTTTTAAGGACCAGAGGCAGAGAGAGGAAAAAAAGTATCTGAGCCTTTCAAGTTAAGGCATATTCCACCCAGGCAGGAAACATCCAATTTCCCTTGTAATTTTAAACCCCTCTGAATTTTTTGCAAGATGGTATATATTCTGTTTACATACAATAACTAAAACTACGATTAAACTAAGATTAAGAATAAATGCCTCAGTTTTCTGCTCTTTTAACTTGCGACAATAAAGGCAAATATTTCAGCTAACTAGTGCAATTAGAATTTCCAAGGTTTACAGCCTGCCACGTGGGTACTTATATTTGGCATGTGAACTCATTGAGAATTATTACTAATTTGTTCCTCTGAAAATAGGCCAGTTCTCTCGGCATCACTGCACTGACGTTCCGAAGTTGCCAAAATCTGACAACTAAAGCAAGAAACAAGAAGAGGACACTCATAGCAAATTCCTTTGTCTAAAAAAGAGAATTAAAGAACTTTAAGCTGGATATCTGGATGAAAAACTTGATGGAGAGTAAAATTGCCTTTGGTCTAAAATATTTTTAAATAAAGCTAAAAAGGAAGCAGTTGTGTTTTGTGACAATCTGGATGTTTCTGTTCATCATAACACTTTAGATGTTAAATAATCTATCTTAAATTTTCAAATAAAACAAGTTTTTAGAAAAAGGAACTACCATTCTGAAATTTTTTCAGGTAGTTTGAGCCTACAAAACTGCTGTGTTTTCTTCTTAATTTATATTGGACTATAAATCTGAATGTACGTATTTTTAAGAGTTATACTGTATACGTATATATCTGTGTTAACATGAAGGAGCTTGGACTGTCTGCTGTTGGTCCATGGGTGCTTCAAAAGAGGGTTTTAAGAAGAGCAGAATGAATTAATTCTGGTTAAATTACAACTTCTTTATAATGTAAACAGGCTCAGTTATCTTTTTAGTGCATCTGCCAGGTTCCTGGGCTGCGATGACCGCAGCTTGTCTGCAGCATCCCTTTTCAGAATAATGCAATAATAAAGGAGAAGTCTCTGTTTTGAAAATGGGTAGATCTATTAAAAAAAAAAAAAAGCATATTGAATAAGTTCCTCCAGATGGAGCTTCTTGATTCTTTTTTAACTTCAGGTGCAAAACTCTATTTATTCTTAACTGTGGAATTGCAGTTTGTCCCCATAATGTAAAGACTGTAAAGTGGGAAAAATATAGAATACACTTTTGAGGTCATCCTGAAAGTATCTCCATGTATGCAAAAAGCTATAAAACTTAAATATAAGCACTTAAATAGTTTAACTTCTGCTCTCTGTTTGATTCCGCTTTCTAACTCTCTTTTTTTAACGTGATATCTTTAGAACTGTTATTCTCAGTTTAAATGTTTATGAAGATGAGCTTACAAATAGCTGTTAGCTATTAAATCTACATGATTACATAATGAGTTATTGTCCTAAATTGTGTCTTACATCATTCTCTGAGGGATTTGTGATTTTTTTTTTCTTTCATCGTCTTTTAAAATTTTATGTAAAAAAGGAAGAAATGCACAAAGGATATTTAATCTTTTCTTTTGCTGTCATTGCCATGGAAACATTAAAAGTAAAAGGAACTGTAGGAAGAAGATGAAAAGGTAGCGACAAAGAAGTAGATACAGAACAGTAAAGAACAGAGAAAGGCTTGCAGCCGTGCAGCAGGTTTAAGACATTCAGTGTTCGGACACTGTTGTGGTTCAGGAATTTGGTCGCATTTGGAAAAGCTACACTTCTTAGACCTGAAACCCGGGTTAGTTTGATCAGTTAGTCTAAAAATAAGAATCGCTCGTCCGTTCAGTAGAAATACTCAAAACTTCAACTTCTGTCTTTTCTGAGGTTTTGCTGGTGTTACAGCTCTAAGAGTTGTAAAGGTTTAGAGGTGAGTAGTGTTACCCGAGGGCGACCGCTTCCGTGGTAGGATGCACGTTGGCTTTGCTCCTCCGGCTTTTGCACATGTCTTGGACCAATGCCCAAGCCCTGTTGGGAAAGACATCGCGGAGAAGTTCGGAGAAGTCACTGAAATCTGCATCCCTGCATCTAATTTTGTCTCAGGGATTTATAGAGCGCAGTTTTGTTCTTTTTGCAGGTGTGTGACTCTAATGCAGGTTTATCATTAGAAATATCAGTTTCCCTAACGGGCCGCTCCCTCTCCTTTCCCTCCATCCCGCAGTCACCGATATACGCGGTCTCTCTCCGTAACTGTCAATATTCCCACGGAGCAGGTTCCAGTAGATGGCAGCCCTGCAGCGTCGTTTGTGAGTTTGGTAGGATAACGAGAACGTACCGCGCATTGCAGATGGCTTCCTGCACGCAACTCTGCAATAATTCCAAAGTTATCTATCTCCACCCTTTCATGCCTGTGATTTACCACTGTGAGAGAATAGCGTCCCCGAATCTCCGTTCTGTATATTTTTTGTCCTGCTATAAAGTCTGCTATTGTATTCCCCAGAAAAAAGTATATCAATTTTTTCTTCTGTTGCTGAAGTCTGTTCTTCAGTCCCTTAGTGCGGGTTAGTTCTGAAACCCATGCAGCGGTTGCAGTGCAGTAAGTTTTTGAAGCCAGACAATGCAGCGATCCATCTTCGGAGAGCATTTTTAATAAACAGGTATCACGCGATGTGCTGCCACCCTTTTTGTTGGTTTGGGGAATTGATACTGCGTGTGTGTAGAATGAGGTAGGATGCTGTGAAAAATGAGGCTGGCGCAAACATCTCTAGATCACCTCTACACTCCCCGTCCCATAATCAGAAAGGGTAACAGGAGTCGCACTGCGTGATCTTCTCCTATTTATTTCCCTCTGGTGGGTGAACCTTCATTTTATCCATTTTTGAAGACATTCTTGGGTTTCATAAGCACAGATCAGGTCCTGGTAGGGTAATTTCTCCCACCAAAGGAGAAACAATAAGTTCAGTGATAGAAACTGTGTTCTCAAGCTCTTGAAAGCCCAAAGGACATGGTCTCTGCAACGGGTGTTGCAGACCCCACAAAGCTTGTCTGGGTTCTGGGGTGGGAACCTGYTCCTTCAAGAGTGGAGGGACGCAAGACAGAGAAAACGTGCTTGCTGGAGAAAGCAGCTGCACAAAAGTCATGAAGCTATTATTTTCTGGACCTGCTCATACATATGTTACTGTCACAGCCCTTTAAAGAGTGTTGGCGTTGCTAAGCAATATTCAAATCATTTAGCGATGTTTTGGAAGCAGTGAGTACCTGTTAACAGTCCTCTGGGCTATACTGGTTGATTTACTACTGAGCTGTATTCATGCATTTTTCTCTGACTTTTTTGTTTCTGTTTTTTTTTCTTTTTCATCCCTAACTTCAAGAATTTAACCTTTAAAAGTACAAAAGCCCGAAGTGGAACGAGTGAGTTAGCGGAGAGGACTTGTGGGGGGACTTGGCGAGGAAGGCACACCTATAGGAACACGCTGCACGCACTAACCCATGTTAGTTCCCGAAGGAGCTGTTGGGATACTGCCCGGCTGTAACACTGACGACGTCTTCCATAAAGGAACGCTTAGAGATATCCATATAGTTTTAGAGGTGACTCATGCTTGTTTTGGTTAAGGTAGTATATTTTTACCCTCTTTGTTGAAATGAAAACAGGTGCTCTTCATTTCAAGAACGGCTTTGTCGCAGTTTGCGTTACTTGATCTAGATACCTATCTGACACAAAGCTGGCCGTGGCAGCTTAGGCGAATACCTTGCACTAATTATGACTGATAAAAATAGCCTATAGATATTTTAGCCATACATATGTTGCATTAGTTGTATGTTTCTCCAGAACTAAGACTTTGGCATTATTATTTTGCTTTTATTTCAAAGACATTGTAGTCATTCCCTTTAAATGAATGAAATCTTTATAGTAAATCATGCTTTAAATAATGGCAGTCTTTTTTAAAAATTTTAAAATAAAAATCACACTAATAGGAAGACATAGAAATTGCTGTTTTGATAGGCCACATACGAGTCCCCTGTATATCAGTGTAGCTTTTTAAAGCAAGATATAAAGAGACTTTTTCTTGGGTGTATATATAGCTTCCTCTTTATATTAGCTAGTTCTGTTATGGAGAGAGGACAGAGTTGTAGATCTGTGGAATTATTTTATTTACATAGTGAACCTGCTTCTTTTTTGTCTTCTGGCTGGTTCTTGAAGAAAGCACTTCCTAAAGAGGTCACATTTTCAGAACCCGACGTTTTGCCAGCCTGCCGTAAAAGGGCTGCGTTGAGCCGGCGTTTCGGTTGCCAATGATGACAGCAAATCTTGCTGCGGCAGTAAGTCGATCCCAGCAGCCCAGGTGAGAGCTCTGCTGCGTTAGGTGCCAACAGGCACAGCGCTTTCAGGAGGCGGCGAATGAGTATTCTGAGACAGTCCAAAAACGCTTAGAAATCTTTAATGTAACAAGCGGCAAGGATGTTACCTAACTTCTTCCTCTCTGTTTTATAGTCCAGAGCTTCTCCAGATAGCGAGCCTGGGTGGTGCTCATTTCTTTCCACTGCTGTCTCTGGTTCAGTGTCTCTTCTAAAGTCTATTTTATCTTTTCACGAGTAGAAAACTCCGACTCTGCCTCGGTTGGTTCAGATTGTCTTTAGGTGACAGAAGCTTTAATTCATGTGGCCCTTTATTAAATGGCATTTCCTGTTTCATTTTTCTCATGGTATTTATAAAGATTTGTGATAGTTGTTCTTAACTTCGCAGAGYGCGTGGTCAGATAATCTGATCCTAAGCTTTTTATTAAGAGATTTCAGCATGCGACATTTTGAGGTCCAGAGTGTCGCCTAGGAATTAAATAATGCCAAATGCTACATTTTAAAATGCCAAACAGCTGAATTGGACTTGTCGACACCATTTGGCATTAAATGTTTAAATTGCTCGTATTCCTGCCTTGAAGCAACGTGTTTAAATGCCCATTCTTTTGTGAGCAATCAAGCTCATAAATTTTTCTTTTTTGGTTATTATCTTTCATTATTGCATTTGTAATTTTCTAACAAGCATAGATATAAGATTACATCTCCAGCAATAGCCATAGCAGTGCTCCTTCTTGGAGGTAAGAATAGAAATCCAGAATCAATACCTAATTTTTCCCAGCATACAAATCTAAATTGATTCCAACTTGGGAGCATGGCTCTATAGTGGGATTTTGGGTTTTTTTAGGACTTTGGGGTGAGTTTGTTTTTCTTAAGGATGTTTGCATGAAAACGCTAGTCTTTATTCTGTCTTTTTCTAGCAATGTTTGCCAATGTCCAACTCATAAGTAATAAGGGGGCTATGTTCCTGGTGACATTGGCATATTATTCCAAAAACTACAAACTGAGATATTAGCAGTATTTGATCTTAGTAATCAGTTCATTGTAGCATTTGCCTTTCTTTTCTCTCCAAAACTTTCCGCTAGATTTACTTATGTTTGGGCAAGTTTTAATGGCTTAAAAAAGAGAAGATCATCTCTTTTTTTTTTATTTTCTAGTGTCTCTGCTTTTCACAGTAGTTATGTACTGAATTAAGGATGTCAGAAGCCCTCTAAAATCCTGTATTTGTCTCAATTTCTCCCTTTCAATTTGCTGTATGAAGTTAATCAGTCTGACGCATTTTCTTTGACTGCTTTTTTTTCAAATTTTCAAGTTTTGTCAGAAGCAGTAAGTGGTTTGCTATTCCTCACCTTGCTATAAGCCGCTGCACAAACCTACTGTGTTGAATTCAATAGCACTCAATAAAAAACAAAAAGAATTCTTCATCTTTTTTTCCCCCCCAGTTTTATTAGCCTTAATTAATAGATAAAACTATTTCTTGCAACCTTTCCAGTTGGCTGCTGCACAGACTTACAGAGACTAAAGTTAGTCCCAAGTAACTCCCCCTGCCGCTTGCTCCCCTCCCAAAGGACTCTTAGGGTAAATGTTGCGTCCTTACACCCAACTGCTTTGGTCTGCAGATTTGTTGCTGTTGCATTACATTATTTGCTAATGTGGACGTAGAACTGTACCAAAGTCATCAGCAAACCACCTCCCTCAAGGGAAAAAAAAACACACACAAAACCCATGAATCCTAATGTCCACTGGAGAAACTGGTTTTGGATCTGCAAGAAGTACTGTAGATTCGGTACCCATATTTTGGACATCCATTCGCACGCCTTAAAAAAGATCAGTTTGGTCTTGAGAGGTATTGCCATCATGAATAACTAGGGCCATCACAGAGAAGCATTTGTATCTTTGTAATAAGGTGATTACTTGACTATCAAACAAGATAATTTCTAAAGACAACCGAGTTTGGTTGTGCTTAAGAAGAGAAATAAATGCTGCTCCTGCCACCAGTAAACGCCTTGTTTTTGTATTTGGCTGCAGCTATCCCAAGATTTGTCCCAGGCTGCTTAAATTCAGGTCTCTTCTTGACCTACATTTTTCCAAACTTTGCAACTTCAGAGCATAATACAGCTGGCGAAAGGCTTTGCAAGAGCCGTCTCTTCGGTGGCAGTGACTCAGGCTGCCGTGTCAGTCTTGTCAAGGAAGCTCATTCCTATGCAAGAAGGGCTAAAATTGCCCAGCAATCGCGCCACAGAGGAGAGGGCTGGTCCTGTCCCGTTAGGAACATTGCAGTGCTTATGTCCCTCATATTTTGGGGTCGTTCTGTCAAGCATGTCTACTGTTTCACACTAGCTGTGCTGATTATTGCCGTGTTTGTTTGAGGGGGTAGTTACTCTCACAGTATCGCCAGATATTCTCGGTGTATCGCAAGCGATCAGGCTGTTCCTTTTACACCCTTGCAATAGTGCAAAACCCCCAAGCCCTGACACTATTTTGGGATAAAAGAAGAGGATGTTTTCTTCCAGAGAACTCGTATCTGTTTCAGTCAAGAAAAAAAACCGTTGCGGTACGTGCAACCCTTGGTGACAAAGAAACTTTCTGCTTTGTGTATCTGCATCGTGGCAACTAATGAGCCATATAAAACTGCACATTTGTTACCACCACAGAGGTGATTGATCATTTTTGTCGTGTGTGGATAATTATTTCCCTAAATAGAATTCCTAATATCATGACAACTCGCAAGGCCCACGCAAACTGATTCACTCACGTAACTATGGCAGCCTTCGTGTTATATTGTACGGCAGCAATTGTCTGATTAGTCAGAAATTGTGATTTATTTGAATAATCATACTCAATCTAGTTAACAAGGAAACTTAACACTCTCTTAGAAGTTTTTATTGTGAATTGTCTTCTCACTGACATGGTATGGTTGGATTCTTTCTCAACAGGAGCATGCATAGAATTGAGGTTTGTGGATCATCAATACTGCACTAATGTAGAACTGGAGAATAGTTTTGGTTTGAAGGTACCACTGGAAGGCATCTGGGTCAAGTCTCCTGCTCTTTCAGAGCTAACTTCCATGTCAGACCAGGGCCTTGTCTGGTCACATTTAGAGCATCTCCAAGGATGCAGACTCCACAGCCTCTCTGGGCAACCTTAGTTAACCATATTTAGTCTTTAGATGGACACGGATCTAACTCAGTCCAACTTGATAGCTGGTGGAAGCTCGTCCAGAGCGTGAGGGGTGCCTGGCCATGCATCTACTTCGAGTGTTTTGGCCCTGCCCTTTCCCGGGGTGCTTTCTCCTGGTGTGTGATAGGCACAGATTTGGAGTGGCTTTTATAAATGCACCTTCTAGTCCCAAATAGGGGGTTCCTATCTTTAGCTTCCTCGTTTCTTTTTCTTGTGTGTATTTTCTAAAAATATGTAGAGTACAACAGGAAGTATCTCCTTTAAGGCTGTAGATAGAGTAATCGGCTGTTCTCAATTAGAGGTAGTGTGGTACTGGAGATCAAATACAGGCAACTGGAGGTCTTCCATGACCGCTGCATTGCTGAGTAGTCTTTAGCAACTCCCTTTGCGTCCGTCTCTAATGCGCAAGAGGATGACCATCGTGGTGGTGGCCTCTTTGTTAGACTGCTTTGAGACACCCTGATGAAGACGTTCGTGCGAAAACTAGGTATTGTGGTAATCAGGCTCTGTGCTACAAAATAAGTTTGTTTTGTGCATTATCCATGAAATGAACCATCCATTTTTTTTTGCTGAAAATTTTATAATTGTTCATTTCCATTTAGGTAAATGTTTTATAAGGTAGTCATACACGAGAGACTAAAATATTTGTACTCAATCTGAAATAGGCATTTTGCCATAAAGTTGAACTAAACCATGTATAAATAGTGGGCCCTGCTATTTCACGTTATAGTTCACATTTTTTGTGTGCTAACTAGGGGTTAGCAATAGTAAACTTATAATAACTTTGATTGCCATAATTAAAGGCATTTGATTACATCAGCTTGGAACATTTTCTATAATATGATTAGAATCACGCTGGAACACATTCAGCAGTTTTACACTTCAATAATATGCAATATGGAATGAAAACCTGGCAGCAGACCGATGAATTCAATGCCGCGTGCAGGAAGACAAAGCAAGCGCAATTACGATGCTTCACAAGGAGTGGACAAGTAATGGATTTCAACGAGTTTTGCTTTTGTCTTTGCTTCGTCTTCAAAACGAAGCTTCGGATTTCTCTGTAACTCTTTCAAGGTTGTTTCAATAAAGTTCTTCTTGAAACTGTTCAAAGATCAGGATACATAATTTACTATTTTAGTGTAGTTCACATTGTAAATAAAATTCTTAGCTGAGTTCTTTTCTTTCACTGAAGCAACTTGCTTTGTTTGCTTCCTACTTTTTTTTCTTTCCTCTCTTATTTTCAAAACCTGATATACAGAACTTATTTTTTCTACTTTGACTTTTTTTTGCCTTTTTAATCTCTCATTCTTCCATCTTTTCCACTGGGTCTCTTTCTTTTCTTTGGTCTCTCTCCTCTTACTTCTCCCCAGTATAGAAAACATTTTGATATCGCTGAAGGAAAGTTCTTTAAAAGTACCATCTTTCCTAAATTAAAGATCTGAGGGAGACTTTCCTCTTCTTAGACATTTTGATTCTTCTGATTCCTTCTGTTTTGCACCAGGAGGTGCTGGCTCTTTGGATCCCAACAAGAAAGGCACAAACACTCTAAAGAAAAATAACTATTTTATTAATATCCTCGAGAAGGTGAAATCAAGTTATAAAATCTTGTGTCCTTTCTGATGCAGGAACCCGAGTTTGTACCGCATCAGATGGACCTCTAGTCAGGGCATGGCACGCTACGCAGGGGCTCAGAACATAACCAGAGATCTCAGCAAGCAAACAGCCAAAATAGTGCCGAACTTTCATATTACGTTAAAAAAAAAGTATATATATCTATATATGTGTGTGTATATTTCTGTGTATACATATATAAATATATATATAATCATTGTCCTTATTCTACAATAATCTTCATTCCCATTTTTTTCCTGTGCTGCTGTCCTATTTATTTATTTTATTTTCCTAATGCTGTAAAATTTGTTTTTTTGTGGTAGGCAGCATGCAATTATTTAAAATGCAGTATTTAAAATGCAATAAAGTACTTGAGCCCTAGAGGTTAAGCACTGGAGTAATGTAAGACATTTTGGTAAATGTTATATAGATAAATTACTTATATTTTTTAATGATCATCAATTAAACATTYTTATTTAGGTGCTTTGGGTAAACTTCTGTGTGTGGTTTTACTAGTATAAATCAACTACTTAAATTGTAAGGTCTCAAAGTACTTTTTTGGCATCTCAAGATTTACTCTAAAAAAATAGCTGATGTGATGGTATCAAAGTCAAAAAATTCCATAGCACCTTTCAAGTAACAAAGTCACAGTGCCAAACAAGTGATAGAATAGTCTTCCTGTGGGAACAATTTTGCCTTAGCAAACTAATCTCAAACAAAAATTCACGTTACTCTAGGATCAAGGCAGGACTCTGGTGTCAGAATGGAGAAAACCTTGGTGGAAAGCTGTGTGCTAGCTCCGCATTTTCAGAAGAGTCATGAAAAAACTGCCTCTATGTAAAAAATAACATTTTTGCAAATGTACAGTTCAGTATTCCTATACTTAACAATTCTGTATATTAAAGTTGTGCCTAGTCTGCATTCATATGAGATTTTTGGTTTGTTTTGTTTGGGGTTCAATCACTTAGGCTATGTTTACCCTCCCAAGTAGCTACGTTCCCACGCGGTGCAGCCAGAGTGGGGTTGTAGAAACAGGAGTCTGTGGAGCAAAACAGCTGGTGCTGAGGACCTGGTGTCCACATTGTACCCGTGTCGGAAGGGTTTGCTTGGAGCCTGGTCTAGTCCGGACTCATGGAAGAGTGGCTGGAGCATGTTTGGTGTCCTCCTGAACGGGACCTTCTGCTTTAGGTTTATCTGAAAGCAAGGCAGTTCATTTACGCTGAGACCACGCCGTGATACAAACCAAAGAGCAGTAAGTAAGACCTCTTGGGTTTAAATCAGAAGCACAGTCCTAAAATGCTACAGTAAATACACTCTTAATTCCCAAGTTGTTTCACAGGGAGTTTCTTCTATAAGGAGACATGTGGGTGGATGGATCTCCCCCTCCCCAGCTTTGGATTCATGTATCATAACTTTGTTCCTCTCTACTTAAACATTATTCTTTTAGCTGTTGTGTTATGACTAGTAGTTTCCATTTGATGTGGAATGAAGTGATTGCTATTTTCAAAAGCATTCCCAAATAATATGCATTTCTAAGTGCCAGGTGCCGTTTCTTGTAGGTTCAAATCACATGATTACATTAGAAAGCTGTCAGTACAAAACTAAACTGAAAAATGAAAATACTGAAGAAGTCAGTAATATTGCTCATAATTTGATTTATTGCATTTTATATCCCTCTTCTGGTAGGTTGTTATCTTCTCCAAAATTAAATGAAATACTTTGTCACGGGAATATGCGTGCAGAAAAAACACATTCATGGTGCATAATTATTTTTCTGTCTTAACCAGAGAATCTAATCACACTAACAAAATACTGAAATTTTATGGGTATTAATAATCTACTTGTAAAACTTTGCTTTGATTGCTGTATACTTTTGAAAAAAGTGTTTCGATCATAGAGTAGTTTTAATAAATTATGTGATTTTGCAAGAACTTTTACCTGTACCGCTTAACGTCCACATCAATTCAAATATTCACACAACAATTGCTATCGCACTCATTCCAATCAAGACCTYGCCCGTCTGTCTGTCTTGTTCACTGCAAGGTTTTGTTAAACGGGGTGAGGTTAGGGTTCAGTTATGACTTAGGCTATCCAATATTTGGTATCTGAGTCAAATGAAAACCACTTGAAAACCCTCCAAGGAACGATTTCAGTATTGGTAAGTGTGCATCATGCGTATGTGACTTTTACTATTGAAACTCGGGCTCTTACATAGGAAAAACGTACGAGTTATACTTGGAAAATGATAAAATCTCTCTATCTCCCTGTAAAAGCCTCATTAGCCCTAAGTGTCCCACAGAGGCAGGCAAGCCTGGCCTTGAAAATTGAGACCAGTGTCTGGAAAACACTCAAAAATGCACTCACAGGTCAAATTAAGCAAACAATATTTGCTCATTGGCTACCTCTAACAGTTCAAAACACAACCCAAACAAGCAGAAAGATGAAGAAAGSGGTAATCACAGAAAGCATTGGTTTTGTTTCTGAGCAGATAGTAGAAGACAAAGGTGGTTTTTTTGTTTTGTTTTTTTTTTTAAGAGGAAAAAGTTCACAATGGAAAAAAAAGTTAGAAATGGGATTCTGGAAAAAGGGAAAAAAATGAGACCRTAACACAACTGCTGTAGTGGGTCAGACCGGTCCGTTAGCCCAGTGCCCTGGCGTCGATATTTGCCAGTAGCAGGTTTTTACCAAAGCATGCAAGAAAACCTGCAAGCCCGGAGTGAGCTTTTCACTGGTATATCCTCCAAATTTGCACTAATCTGTGATTTAGAAACTTCCTAAACTGAAATTAGCATTTGAATCACTATTGTAATAGCTATCAACGGACCTATAATCCACTCATTTTTCTAAAGACGTACTGAACCCGCTCCTATGTGTGATCTCTACAGCTTGCTGGCAACAGGGATTTTCAGAAATTAATTAGGTATTATATGAAATAGTAATTACTGTTGTTCAGTTTGAATGTCCTGCCTGATTACTTTWTTTTAGATCTCCTAATTTATTGGTCAGTGGCCAAGTTACAAAATGGTCTTTCCTTTTCTCTCTTTTGCTGTCTTAACAACCATTCTGCTTGTTTAAAACCTGAGCTGTTTGCATCTCCTAGGCTCTTAAGACCTGCTAAACCTTCAAAAATACATTTTGCTTTGCCATTCTATTTTTAAAGGAAGGATATTCCGGTCTTATAACGTGTATGCAATTCTCTTTTTAACCTATCCTTTTCCATACAATGTTTGGTAACTTGACACTAGTAAGTTAACTACTATACTAATAATTTAATTAAAAAAAAACAGAGGCAGTGCTCATATTCAGCCGAATAATATGTTCCAAGAAAGACGAGGTGGTAAGTCATGCAGTACAACTTATCAGCTTTAGGTGGACAGCTACAGAATTGCCTTGCATCTCCACAGGACTGGGAAGAACGAGGTCGAATCCAAATCCACCCAAAGCTGGTTTTCAGTAAAGTTTGCTTAGAATTGGCTGTGCCGTTAGTAGGAAAATGGTGCTACACTAGGGCGTTTTGTCACCGGAGAGGGTAGCAACTTCGATGTTCGCAGTGGCTGACGGCTGCATTGAAATACGATGGGAGAAGTTTCTGCTGATGTTACACAGTTGATTATCTTTGAGTGACCTCTGGCTGACAGTTTGCTACAGCTGACTAATATTGACAAATTGGAAGGGATCGATTTAATTTGTTTTTAATACAATTTGCTAATTACTCCTGAAATGAGATTTTCGGGAGGTTTGATTGTAATGTTGGAAAAGAATAGCACAGAAGGAGTTGAAAACTTGCAGCTATAAGCACAATGTCTTAATTTTAGGCTATTTCTGTAAAACATTACTGCCATTTTAAAACAAGCAAGGGGTCAAAATAAGAAGTGGATACTTGAAAAAAAAAGAGAGTAATAAAGTTACTGCTAGCTGTTTAATGGGATATGATGAGGAGGAAAATGAGTTTGCAGATTTGATATGCATCCTCTCCATTTTGGCTAGATTCATTTGCAGTGTTAGTCACGTTCCTTAGATTTCCTTAATCCGTGCATAYTTTGTAGAGGAAAAAAAAACTAATGTGGGCCATAATGTGTTAATTTTTAATGTATTAAGATAATTTGCTTTTGCTAGCATTATAGAAATAATTATGGTAGTGTAAAATGAGCTGCTGGTCTTCCCAGATTAATTTAAGAATAATGAGATTAATCATGAGTAGGAGGGAATCTAAGAATCTTAATATGGAAGAGCAAAATGGGCTTATTTGGAACATAAAGTCTTTTATCCCCCTTCCGTTAATAAAAAAAAAGAAAAAAACAGAAATATTCCATCAGGTAGATGGATTTTCRTGGGGAATATGTAGGTGACCACACTAAATATGTGAGGTCAGAGGATAAAAACTCCTTGTCAATGATGACATGGTATAGTGCCTTGAATTCTAYGTAGCAAAAAGATACAAAATCAGTGGAGAGAGCTCACAGGTAATGAACACTTAGTATGATGCCAGGTACAGGATGCATTTTAAATGTCGTAAAGATACAGACTGTGCTTTGAAGAATGTAGAAATCAGCATCTTAACAGGATGCAACAAGTGGTGATATCTCAAAACCAGCGGACGAATGCGATGGGAGAAGTGGACAGGAGGAAGCAGCAAAGAGGTGGGGTTGCAGGTTCTTCTGGATGCTTTCCAGGTGCAAGATGGTGTATTTTGGTGGCCCTCTTTGTGAAGGTGGAAGGGTAAAGAACTGAGGTCTTTGGTATCCCCAGGCTCCTAATCGGTCCCTGTTCCTCATGGAATAGGAGTCTCCTTCCCCGATGCCTTGAGTAGGGTATGGACTGCTCAGCACGAGCTGTCACTGGTGTTGTAACTTGGGTATAATGCATACAGCTTCAGTTACGATTTGAAATACGTTGTCTGTAAAATCTGTAGTTTCATCTGTGGCATGCTGATGGAGCATTTGCTTCTGATTCATAGATTTGTCATTCTTTTGGCGCGCTGAGAAATACTCAGGTTTTCTCTGCTTGAAGCAGATTAATGGGATGGAAAAGTGCATGGTGGCGTAATAATTTTGGAGACTTCATTTTACTTCAAATTATCAAACAGGCTAATTAGATTGTCGAATTTCACAGAAACCTTTAATCTAATCAAGTTCTTGGACAACCAGGGCTTTGCAGAAATGAACAGGTCTTGTCTTGTTAATATTGTCAGACTATGAGATGTCGCATCCTATGGTACATTAAGAACGACACTTGTCCAGTCACAAAAATTATTTTATTCATTTTGAGTGATGCAAATAGAAATGTTTTTAAAATCTAGACATTCATTAGAAATGGTAGCAGATGAGGCAAAGCAGGTGGGAAGTTTGACTTTCAAGTTTGTCACAGTTTTCTCATTGATGAGGTAAGTTATAACCTGGAGAAAAGCTCTCATGGGCTGTTTGTTCGGGAAGAGGGTCTGCACAGAGCAGACGGCATTKTAGGCTTTTCCTTAAACTACTCTTTTAAAGAATTATAATTTGCTTCCAGTGCAGTTTGTCGATGATCTGACAGCAGCATGCAGAATGATACGAAAGCCTGGAGAATGACCCAGCACTATTCTGTACTTTTATGAGCTCATAGAAAAGACGTATTGATGCAGCTGAAAAAAAAAAACAGAAAAACAAGCTTTGAACACACAAATTGTCTTTAATCCCCTTGTTTGTTTCAGCGGATCTCACACAAATTTCTTGGACATTTAATTTCAAATCATAATACGTACATTATTTTGGCTTTGAGTGGTTTATCAGCTTGCGTGATGAGATATTGAGTAGTTCAAGGAATCAAGACATAACTCTGAAGTTCTCAGTTAATGATCTGCTTTCAAGTGAACTTTGGAAGCTGTGAGAGGGAAGTTAGACCCGTGCAAGCTACACAAACGTGGCCAAAGGATGCAGACTCAGAGTGTTTTCTTTTGGGGCTTCACTCAGTGCTGATCAAGGCTAACACCTAGTGCAAGTCGTGTTATTTAAAACGCTGGTGCACTGAGATTTGCAGCGGTGCATAGGACTGGCTGCCACCTTGTTGTTAACAAGTTGTTGAGTATTTTAAGGCATTCTCAGAAATGAAATCCAAAGTACTTTGGGTAGTTTCTAGATTACCAAAGGGCATTTCCTCACTCACAAGCCTTGGGAAARGCCTTTAGCTCCTACCACCAACACACAGATACCCACAAAACCTTCTTTTTGTTCCACCAGTGAGGCTTGCTCCAGATATTGGGCACCTCTGACTTTCCCCTTGTGGGAAGGAGCCCACCTGTAATGCTCTGAGGTGTGTTTGGGCTTCTTCTACACGTGCCTCCTCCTGATCCAGCTTGGAAGAGCCAGCCTAGCCCATGAGATGAGCGAGGGAGCTGTGGTAGCAGGCGTGAGGAGAGCTCTGCTAGCGCTGGAGACATAGGTTGGCCCAAAAATGGAGAGTCTTTCGACATGAACCCTGTAAAAACACGAGGCGTATCATGAGTGGTGCACGGCCTTTGCTGGGCTCGCAGCAAGGGCTGCGGCAAAGCTGGCATGCCTGGAAGTGCCTCTGGGTGATACGTGGAGGGAAGGATGGAAATATTTCTGGGGCACACGAGTGGTTTTTTGGGTGCCTGCAGCCGGGATGCCACTGTAGATGTGGCTCGCAGGAGCAGCAAACGTAGCCAACTAAGACACATTTTGCATCTACGCTGCAAAGTCTAAAAAATGACATACTGTCATTCTTACTTTTTTTTTCTATCATGACTGGAGAAAAATGAGTGATAAGTAAACTAGCTACTTTGAAGCACTGATCTTTAATGTTTGACTTTTTAGAAGATATACATAAAAGAAGAAAAAGAAACCTGGGTGCAACTAGTTATTAGATTTTAGCTGCTAGTTTAGTTAGGAACTGAAAGTGTAGGGTTACGTGCTTCCCTCCGTGCATGCAAACCATTGACAGCAGATGAGCAGAAGCTGGTCCTTGTCATTCTTTTGCACGTAGAGTCGGTTGCCCAAAGCGGTAGCAAATTTGTTCTGAAAAATACTGAATATTCTGGAGCCTCGGTGGGGCTAACGTGGATGTTGTCYGAGTCGCCACATCATGAAACAGCCTGTTAGAGGAACACGGTGGTTTGGGCTTTGATGTAATTCATTTCCTCMCTTCCCTGCTTCTGTACTACAAACAGCCCATCTGTTAAAGCGCTTAGATTGTAGACAACATTTTAACTTTTGGTATGCGAAGTGTTTTTGATGTTTTCTGTAGAAATGTGAGGCCATCATAAATCTTTAATGCACTGATTCCCTATAGTGAAGGGTATGTATATGTATTTTTTTTTACACGTGAGAGATGAAATATTATAGATCAGTATAAGTAATGAGAATGAGAATGAACAGTAGCTATTGACTTAGTTCTGATTTTCCCTTTTTGGAAAAAATATTGCAAAACCCGTGACAAGAATGATCAGAAACCATCTGCTACCGCCAGGTGATCCTGAGCTTTCTCAATTTGATTTTTTCACATGAGCATGACAGGCAAATTGGATTTTTCTTGTTGGCTGAGTGTCTCCTTTTATAGTCTTGCCTTACGCAGCCAATATTTTTATTAGAGAGGCACAATTAGGTATTAGAATGAAAACATTTCATTACTCTTGTAAAAGGATGATACTCATTGCACAGTTATACTAGCACTTTGACCATAACGATTTAGAACATTAGTAACACGAGCGACTATTATTTGTTTTATGTGTTTTAGGGTTTTCTTTTGAATGTAACCACAACACTGCTAATTCATAAGCAGAGTTTATAGTGAGTCCTTGGTGGAAAGTAGGGATAGTGTTCAGAATTACGGATCTGAGACTGAATGAAGGATGTTTGTTTGCCTGGGTCATCTGATTTGCAGTAGTGCAGTAGTGCATATTGGCTTTCTTCCGCTGAAGATCTTGATTCTTGATTTAGATAGCCTCATGTGCAACATCCCTGAAAGCCCTGGGGATCAAGGTGTTAGACACATTTCACCTTCAGAGTTTGAACACTCCTGAATAACCACGTTCCTTTTCTAGTACTACTGAAGTAAGATGAGATTTCGTGAAGCCATAATGGAAAGGTAAATGGTAAATATTTGCATTCCTTATGATTTCTCACAAATCTCTCTATTTTTGAATCAAATTCCAAGCAAAATATCCAAAAAAGTGTTTGTAGGCACGTGGTCATAGTCCGTTTTCCATCCCCCAAATGATAAATTAGCAGTAGCATGAATCGTTTCTCTCTTTTRTTGACACAGTAGTGTAACAGAATATCTAATACTGAGTCAGTCTTTTCCATGGCTATTTTCTTTAATAAGTTTTTAATAGGCTATTTCTGAGGTTTTTATTATTTTTCGATAAGACTATCTTCTCTTCATTTTTGTTAACTTCCTCAAGCAACTGCCACATCAGAGAGGGAGTCTTTCAATTCTGATTATTTCAGCTAGGCATCATATATTTTTTGCAATATTGTACCAGTGTGTTTTTAATTGCTCTTTTCCACTATTGATGATATTTTCAATTTCCATGGTGCCGTGTTTTGTAAAAAATAAAAATAAGAATAAAAAAAAAGTATAGCATTAATATTTTATCACATACAATATTTTTATTGCTACATCCTCCTTTAGCACTGTTGGAATTGTTCATTGTTGGTGGTGGTTCTTTCTATCCTTATTTTTCTCAGTGTGATGGTCAGAACATCATCATTGCTATCAGTTAAGTCATGGTTGTAGGATAGGTTGTAGGACAGTATGTCTCTTAAAAATTTAAGTGTATTAAACACTGTCTTCCTTTTTTACACTGTATTTTTTTTTACTAGAAATCTCTACTGCTTCCTCTTTTGTTGCAGGCAAWTCTCTGCAAGATTCATTTAGCAGACCAGTAGTCTATGATAATCATGACAAGAAATTAAGCCTTTAGATACAATAGTACTGATTGTAATATTAAATACGAAAGTTTGGAATCTGCATAGTGTTGAAGAATACACGTTAAATGATAATGAATTAAAAAAAAAAAAGTATCCTAATCAGAATAACTTAGAGAATTGTGAATGAGAAGTGATATGAGAACAGGTATTTCTGTTTTTTTCTATATATTTACTTCCATTCTGCTGAACATTATAATTATAGAGAACATTGAAATCCTTTATGGTCATATGCCTTTAAAAAAAATCATGTTCAAATTTTATTGTATTTAGTAACACTGATTTTGTGTGTACATAGGAAATTACCCCAGCTTTTAAAAACCTTCTTGGGTTGTTTATTTATTGTCATCTACTTGGTTATTGGTTGAAAAATTTCCGCTGTTTACTACCGTTATCTTCCAGCCTTTCTCTGAAGTGGTTTGAGGATCCTTGCAGTTCGTTGTCTACGTGCTTATACTGCTGAAAAAAAAGCGACAGGTTGAGGTTTTGCATTTGCAATAAGGAACATAATTACAGCACTGTGCACAGCTTTTCATAATCTAATGTAGAAATTTTCAAATTTGTGTTGCAAGTTTGCAAGCTCTTTGATAGCGACACTCCAGTAAGTCTGGCCAGATATCTCCTCCTGCCTTCCCACACAGCGATACAAGGGAACCAAAGCAGAATACATTTACAAAGGCTTTAAAAAAGAGTCTAGATATAACCATAAATTTTCTAAAGTATGATTTGCATTAAACCTGACTGTGATTTAGCAATACGTAATCGCTATAACTAGCTATGTAAAACCCATACAATTGAGAAATTGGCTTTGATATAAAATGTAATTAAGAAGTAGGTAACTAAAAATAAATAGGATAAATCAGAGATCCATATAATGTAGATATATATAATATAGCATATTTTACATGACTGTTGCTACTTTAAAAACAGAGTATGGAAGCAAAACAAAGTAGTATATTAATATTTTAAACACTCATAGAAGTTAGTGGTATCAGTACCAGAGGCTTAAGAATTAGAATCTTATTAAAATCATATTCCTAATTATATGACCCAAAACAAATAGACTTTAAATTACTTTTTATTTAGCAATTTTTTTTTTTGTATTTGCCATGAAGATGCTTCCTGTTGCATTTTATTGTGCCAGTTGGTAAGGATTGGGGAATAAATCTTTTAGTTTGCAGCATCTCATAAACTAATGGCTTTAAAATTTGATTTCAGAGAATTTGTAATGCTGAAGAAATGTATAAGTCTTTTTCTTTTTTTTTCCCTCCCCTTTGGAAAGCTTTCATTGCTGTATGTTGCTGTAACATACATTGAAAAACTGTAAAGATTCAAATAATTAAAAATATAGTCTTTCATTTTACATGCTTATACTCTTCTCCATTTTATTTCAATAATAATTAGCATATACTCAGAATGGATGCTCACACAAAATGTACGTGATGAAAGTTTACTTAAAACACTAAGGCGTATTCTTTTTCACAGTATTCTAAAGTTATATTGAGAGAGCTTGTTGTGTTTGAAATTATTTTGAGATGCCCTTGTTGAAATATATGGTTCACTGATGGGATTTAGGTCTAAAAATATAGCCCAGATCGCAACTTTGGAGAGAAGCGTTTGTTACAACGCTGGCTAAATTTCCTATAAAACTTAAAGGAGTTTGGACTGAAAAAGGTAATTCATTACATTTTTCATATTTGTCAGCCCATTTTCCCCTCCCTCCCCCCTTAAAAATTAGGAAAAAAAGAACCGCAGATGCATATGGAAGAACCCTACTGAATCGTTCCTCCCTCTGTCAATGGAGACCTTGTGCGTTCAGGGTATTGTCTGTAGTTACACCTCGCCCAGCTTCAAGTTACTCAAACATTAAGTGTCTTTCCATTTACTTAGAAACTATCCAGCAATCCTGTTTGAATACTATAAATAGGAATTTCCTCCTTGACTGGGAAACTCATGATGGTTTCTCAACGTCCCGGGCAAAGCAGATGTAGACAGTATTTGCGTGCCTGCTGATTTGGATGTTGAAAGAAAGGCCAAGCTCAGCGCTAGAGAAGAACACACCTTTCGGCTCACCATGGACGTCCAGGCTGAAGAGGGCCTATGAGATCTTTCTGAAGAAATTTCCTGGTAGGACAAGTAGAGTTGAACTGGTTGGCCAATGTTTGCCATTAATAAATGTCAATAYGCGTGTGTGAAACCAACGCAACCAAAAGACTCCTTTTTTTGTTTTAATTTTCCCTGTTGATGCAGACAGGTAAAATGAATGCTCTTTTTGCCCCCCACCTCCCCAGCCCTTGGGGCAGTGTGTCTGCACTGAAGCTCTTGAAYAGCGGCAAAACTGAACTAGCTGCTGCAGGATATTTGCCGTTGCGGTGACGGGCTGCTTCCGTGGCAGGTCTGGGAAGGGCGAATAGGAAAGGTGCGTACAGGTATAAATGTACCAGTCCTATACAATGAAAAATACTCACTTTGATAGGGTTGAGTTTCACTCACTGTCACAGCTGATTCGAATTTTTAGGGAGAGGATAACAAAAAAGAAGCTTTTTTTTTTTTTCCCCACCTGTAATCACTGTTTCTGACAAATTCAGAACTGATGGAATATGCCATTAAGAGGAAAGAACAGAGAAGAAAAAGGAAYGAGCCGAATCACTGCTTTGTGCCATTAAGGATTTTCTTTTCAGTTGCGTGACATTTTGGGGATACGCTGCAATTTATTTAATACTGTGCTTTTCACTTTGAAAAAAGGAGAGATATTCCCTTATTTCTTCTTTTTCTCCATATACCAATGATAATACTCTTTACCTATTCTTTTGTTTCCCTTTATATCTCATTATCTATATACCATTAAGTCCTTGTTGAGAAGACCCCCTATTTGATCAACTCTGCTATAGTTTCTTTATTTTCCCTTTTTAACCTATTTTCTTTTCCTGGACATTTCTAACTGCCCTCACAAGTCTCTCTCTCCAGACCACACTTTAACATTTGGCACTTTCTTGCTAATGGAAATTTAATTCTGTGTCACAATTTAATAATATTGATCTAAGTAAACAGATTTTTATACTATTTCCTATTATAAAACTAAGACAAATTGGCCGGTAGGTATTTACATGTGTCTTTCTGTGTCTCTGGGACTTTTTTGGCTATTTGAGATCGTATGGATTTATCTTGAAAAAGGTACAAGACGAATAAACATCAGCCAGTTAACCTTCCCCTTAATCTGAGCACATAAAGTACCCATGTTTTAGAGAGGGGAGTATTGGGTATAAAATAGAGTATAATATAATGTTAGAGTATAAAATATATGAATTTCTGCCGTAAGGTGATTTTGTCTTTTATTGTTATAAGAAATGCCTACAGTTAATAAAGCTCAGACAGAACAGAAGGGAAAAGGTACTTTTATCTCCCTTAACWTGTTAATTGTAGGATGATGGGAATTTAGTAATTTAATGCAGCTTCCTGCACTATTGCATCGACGTTGTACATAACAGCGGAAAAAGAGAGAAAAAAATAGTTGCAGAGAAAAGTATAAAACCCGTTCTTTCCTCTTCACTTAGGGCTTTCTCCAGAACCAATTAAAATCCAGTTAAATCACTGAAGTGCAACAAGCACATTTGAAAATAGGCCGTGTATTTGGAAAGCAGTGAGATCAGCCAAGTTACATGCAAGTGCTTGCAACCTGAATCTACATTTGCATCCTTTAATGAGTCRGATGAAATTTTGAGTTGCAGGGGTCCCCGCAAACAGCTCGCGCCATCTGCGGCTAACGTCAGAGTCAAGTTTGGGCTCGGAAAGGGGATTCTGCAAATACTTACCTTGCATGCGCRTTTTTGTTCATCTGTGTGCTCCCTGTTGCTTTACTCCTCTGCTTGCAATTATTTAGACTAGATATCATAACCTATTCCGGACTTCATTTTGTGACGATGATTATGTGTTCCAAATTGCACTCAAATTTCTGCATGGAGCTGGTGCACTTGTAGCAATAGGAGGTTATGGAAATATTTCTGAAAAACCGAGGCAAAACTACTGTTACATTTTCTTCCAACGTTTAACAGTTGGGTTTTTTTTTCCCCCCACTCTTCTTTTGCCCTTGAACTGGGTGGCAGAAAGATATAATTTAGTCTAAAAGAGCATGCTATGTTGAAAGTAACTTCAAAGCTATGATTAAACATGCTCAAATAATTAGTTTCAAAGCATTCTAATTCCTAGCAGTGTTTGAAGAATTCAGCATCTAATGAAGTAAAATAAATTACACACCACTTTGTTCACTGAATAACCAATTTTCTTCTTCTAACTATCATTTATCAACAGTGCCTTTCACTGGCAAACTTCGCAGCTCTCCTTTCCCATGTACTCGGGCCTGAGCACGCTTCTCATTTCCCCTCCCGCCCACACACACAGAATGAGCTTGATTATAACACCTTCATTAGATTATGATTTACGAAAACTAATAGTTCACTTTGGATTCGAGTTGAATCCGACAAAAGGAGCTGTTCAGTGCATGCTCCGTAATGCGTTATTTCGAAAAGCGCTTGTTAGCGTGGCTGAAAGAGGAAAGATTGTGTTTCCAAAATTCTATTTTATGATACTATTAAGCGATAATAAGTTGAGACGCTCCATGTGCTGTATGCTTGGAGCTGTACTGTCATATTTTTGTGTGGAGCAGTATGTGAAACTTTGTATTTGTCGGCTCGGGTAACCTGCTGTTCTGGCTTTTTATGTTTACCAAAGGTAACGAGAAAGTAAGGAGGCTTGAGATTACTTATGGGCAAAAAATGATTTGCAGTCCAAATGGTGAGTCCAAATTAGCTGTAGTGCTAATTATCCCTCTGGAAGGAAACGAGGGTTGCCCCAAATTGGGCTCTTCATAAAGCCAGGAGAAGTCAGCCCGTATGAAATCCCTGCTGTCTTTCGGACATCCAGAGGAAATTGCACGGAAGTGCCAGGAACAAAAAATGGGAAGGAGGTCTGATTGCTCCTAGCAAATCTAAGAGTACCCCCTTAGCTTCAATGGGCTTTAAATACTTGTCTTGTGAATTCATGCTGAATCAATTTGAGTTTTAATGAAGAGGTCGTCTTTCACCTTACTCATCCTGTCTGAGAATCAGAATAATCTAGTTCATTGTAACGGTGGTTATAACACCCCTTGATGATTCGTACATGTTGGAAACCTAGGGACCCCAAAGGGAAATCCAGACTGATCTTTTCTTTCTTCTCTGGCTGGACTTTTTCATACTGTACAAATTGGACCACACATTCATTCATTCATGTATTTATTCTTTTATATGTGTATATATGACATTATATGTGTGTATATATAGGACATTAGATATATATATATGACTATATAACTATATGACTATATATATGACTATATATATGATAGGCCTGTCTAAATTTTGAGTTACATGCTAGCGGTTTACCTCCTCATGGGCAATATGGCTAACTGTTCCTAGGCCTATTAACTTGAACAGGAAAATTTGAGGGGATTCTTGCGTAAGGGAGATACAGTCTGGGAGTTAGGATTTGCTATATAAGGCAGTCTGTTGAGATGCTATAGTAATATTAAAAGTGACAAAAACGTTGGAAAATCAATGCTAATTTTGAGAAGCAATATGACTTATTGCTAAGGACTGTAACATATCAAAATGAGATTGCATGTACTTTTAAAATGTTATTCTTAAACCCGTGGGACACTGGAGACAATTTTTAAACAAGTTTCCTCATTAGTTTTCCATTTATAACATGCGTTGCGCAGGAACGTTTTGAAACCCTTGGGAATCGTTCATCGCGGATTTGTCGCTTGTGACATAATATTTTGTTTAGGGAATGCGATGAATAAGCAGACATTTTAGTTACAGATGTCAAAATTCAGATACAGATAACTTCCTAATTACATTTTTGTTATTAGATGTGAGTAGGAAAGATAACTAAAGGTAAGAGAGCAATTACGACACAAACGAGTGACACCTAAGAAATGAAAAGCTGAAGGAAACACTCTGTCCGTACTCTATGTCCTTTAGTGTCATTCAGTGTTGATTATTCAATTCGATGTGGATTATTTAGTGAAGAAATCTCAACACAGTGCTTGCTCCTTGCTGTACGCATCTATCTAGGCGTATGGAAATGTGTGTTTAGAAGAAAAAAAGGTTCCTTATGCACACACCAATAGGCTGAAAATGTAAGATACAGCGTTCTTCACTCTTCACAGAGGACACGAAGAATTAGAGATTTATATTTTCTTATRAAGTTGTAATGCATGATCGCAGCGGACTTGGTTGTTGATTTGCTATTAGATGCTGTATGTTTAGAGATTGTGACATTGAATGTGTAAGCAGAAAGGTGCTCTCTTTTTAAACTTCTTTTATGGAAAATATATTTCTTCTGTTCTTCTTTTCCTGGATTACCAGGCCTAAGTCTGYGCATCGCAGCCTCTGCACATGAGAGCTGCTCCCTCTGAATGCACAGCTCTGAAGGAAGCCTGCATGAGTAGACCCTTGCATTTGCTT
The DNA here is from genome assembly GCF_003343035.1 of Apteryx rowi. Lineage (NCBI taxonomy): Eukaryota > Metazoa > Chordata > Aves > Apterygiformes > Apterygidae > Apteryx > Apteryx rowi. The sequence goes on from NW_020449974.1 coordinate 3,045,016, forward strand.
TTTTTTATTTTTTGCAATAATTGAGTTTGCCAAATGAATGTGATCTTATGAGCTATTATTCCTTGCATACCACAGCTTGTTTGGAAACCATTTTTTGGTAAAATCCCTGCAACTTTCTCTCTCTTAAGTGGAAATAYAGAACAGCATAGCCAGTAGGAGGTGCCTAGGAAAAAATCGTATCAATAGAAGAAGTGTAGAGTGATGATTCCCTAGAACAATTTCGCAGGCTGCAAAATTACAGCTTGTAAAATAAGATGACTCTGAAAATGAAAAATATGTATGTTAAAAAATTAATCATTTCATTACCAGTACTTCCTTGTGTAGATATTAGAGTGCTTATATACCATGCACGGTTCTGAATCTTTACAATAAACTGATTACTGTTATTATTTGTTATTTTTTGGTAAGTAAATCCAAATTTATATCAGGATGCATAAAACAGTATTTTCATCACTTTATTTCTAAGGTGATTCCATACATGTGTTTTTCAAAAGGTAGATATACAGTCTTGCTGACTTACCATGTTGTTTGGCAAGTTTAAGCATGTTCAAATTTGTTRCTCCAGAAGTTTTAGGTTTACTGTCATCTCAGTCTTTTCTGCCGTAAAAAATAGGTCTTTACTGAAAGGTGTAGGTCATAAAAAATAGAGAATTATGAAAGAAAAAAGTTTGTGCATATCTTTACTCCCATTCGTTGCTTTTAACATATTCACATGATTATTTTCTTCAAGAATGAATGAATTCTTTGTTTCATTGGGTTATCAAGCACAATTTATAATTTATATACTGCTTATTGCAAGTTATAAGGAACTGAAAAAGTTAAAAGGAAGAAAGAAAGGCAAACAACCTAATTTCTTCCATGTGTATGACTGAGAAAGGAAAGCAAATATTCATAGTTGCTGCAGCTAAGCTGCTTGCACTCGCTGGTGAGGCCATGGCGGAAAACTCGAGACTTCCCACCATTTTGATGATCAGTGCCCAAAGTTCTGCATTTCCTACATTTATTTTGACAACTACATTTTGAAAAGTATTCCCGTCACCTGTGTCACCTATGGCTTTTTGATTCCCAGAGACAGCGTGCCAAAAAAATTGGGGAGCGTATGGATTTGACCAGTTGCAGTCTGGAAGCTCTGGGAGTCTTGACAACTTGCCAGATAATGTTCCTCAGACCTCTGGGAAGAAGACAAAGACGGCACACGATGGCAGTGGGACGCAGAGCCCTGTCTCTGTCTTGGGGTTGCTCTCCTGGGACTGGGGCAGACAATACTGAGCCAAGTGACACGAAATTTGTCTCTGATACGCGGCTGAAGCTGCATCAACTGATGTAGAGCTGCCAACCAGGGGAGAAGGTTGGTTAGAAGAACTGGTCTAGTTTCACCACAAAACACTGGTCAAAAGCTAATGATCCAAAGAAAGGCGAAGAGTTAATTCTTTGTGTTTTATTTGTACAGTTCTCTTCTACAGAAGAAAGACTTTTGCAGCAGAGGCATGTCACAAAAGAAATCATTATTTTAGCGTGCACAGAAGTAAAAGAATATCGGTGAGGAGACTTGGGCTAGTTTTTGTGGGATTTTGTTTTCCTCTTTCAACTCAAAGACGAGTCCCGCTTGCCGCTTTGCTGTTGAATTTTGCAGAGGGAAGGTGAGCTTTCACAGATGACCCATTAAAAACCAACAACAGTAGAGTTGTTCAAGGCAGACTTATGAAAATTAATAACCTGTGAAGGTTGCAGGGCCTCTTGTTACAGAAGCAGAGAGTTAACCTGCACAGTTGGGGTTCCTGAATCCGTACTTTAGTTCACGGAAACATAAATAAAGTTGCTTTCAGAGGTCGTCTTATTCTAAAGGAAGATCAACTAAAATAATGCATATGTATATGCACGAAAAATACATCCCATGGAATATGAGCCTWCAGTGTCTCAAAAATTGGCTGTCTTGCCTAACAGCATATGATAGCTCTGCCCTCAGGTCATTCCTTGGTTTAACCTTGGATATTTGTATAATCACTGGCCCCCAAAGTATAGGTGCTTTTGAGTAATGCGGGGTCCGGTGACAACAGCAAACGTCTTTGTCTTTATCTAGAGTATTATGTTATGGCTCCTGTAACTCTTGGAGTGGATAAGGTGAAAGATATGGAATATCTACAAAACAATGGGCCATAAATGACAGAGGGACATTAATAATTAAAGGCATTACAAGTCAGGGGAAAAAAAAAATCCAGTACAGCTATTCTTAAAGACATCTTCCATGGACCATGTCAGTCAATGAATTTCAAGTTCAACCGTTTATGCTAAACAAGGTTAAAATGCCTAAAGCACTGACTATATTTTAATGTGCTATAAAGGAATTAAAAGCCTCCAGCARTCCATAAAATATCATCCTTCAGCTCTGAATGCATTGCCCATTACCACGGAAAGATTTAGTCAATCACAGGGCAATAACTAACTATGTAGGGCTGCTGTAATTGCTAATGTAACTGTATAACTGAGGTTCACCCAGTTTTAATTCCACTGTTTCCCATTCCTTTAGTCAGAAATAAAGTTTCTTCATGCTTTTAAATAGGTAGTGTAATTTGTACCATTATATTTACTTCATTTATTTAATACACAGCTAAATTGTCTAATTACTGGTGACATGTGCTATCCAGTATTTAGTTGATTGAAAGTGAAATGCTGCATTCATTTATTTTGCTTATCTAAACAGTTGCAAATAATTGACAGTTAAATGTGTTTACTTTTATATGTTTCATTCTAGTATTGGATTCAATTAAGCCCTGGACCATCCGCATTTTGCTGATACATGATGTATAGTATTTTTTCAAGGTTACAAAGTTTCCACGCTCTCATCTCACCAATATCTTTATCTGTCCTACTTACAGCAATTTAATTCGGATGAATCCTGTCGACAGCAGGGTAGCCCAAGYGTTTGATTACCTCCACGCCAAAACAGAAAGTCTTTTTGTTGAAATAACTGATTTGAGAGCTAGAAGAGTTGGCTGCAGATGAGTTACCATTATCAGAGTGGGACAGACTGTKATATCAAAGAGCTACAAATTGATGTCACAGCTCTTAGATCCTCCACAGGTAAAAGCGATGGTTGCGGTGCCTTATATAGAGGTTGCACAGATTTGTATCTTCAAATTGGGGCTACCTGCATACCTGGCCACAGCTAAAGAGATATTCACGGGGCACTAGGCTGCTGTCCATGAAAGTCCAGAGATATYGCAAGAGCAGAGGGGAACGTAAAGGTGTCGGAACTAGCAAATCCACTGTCCTCCTCCCCTGTGGTCCCATTTGTTCTCTCCTCTTCTCCCTCCTGCAGGAGCCCGTGCTTAGCTTTAGAAAGCTTTCTTTTCGAATCCATTCCTTTCTAATTGTCCCTTTTTGTTATACAGTCAGCAACTGGCATCCTAGACAAGCAGCAAAAGCAACGGCTTTGCTTGTACCATTGCTGGGAGCAAAAGCAAGTGGGRAAGAGGCATTCTGAGCAAGTGAGAGAAGTTGCTTTTGTTTTTTTGTTTCTTCTGTTTTTTCCCAATTTCACTCTCTGGCTGCTTGGCGGCTCACTCGGAGCAGCAGCGGCAGAGGCACTGCAGCTGACAGGTTTCGGAGGCAGCTGTGGCATTGATATTCTTGCCTTCATGTTTCAGCCGGTATCTTTGCAACTCTACATGACAGAAGCTCTTGTTAATATAATTTAAAATAAAAGCTAGAATTCTGTAGACATTGATGGGAATCATGTGGGAAGTATTCCTACCTACCATGAAAATATGGCTTTGTTAAGCTTAGGATAAAATAAGAACTGCGTGAGATATTTTGAAGAGGAAAAAAAGTTTTTTATTTCCCCCTTCTTTTTTTATTGCCACATGCATAATGAATGTGATTTGATAAAGATATGGTCAGTTTTGGAATGACAGGTCTCCTCTTAATATAGTAGTCTTTACATGGCCTGAAGCTTCACATCAGGAGTAAAGGAGAAAATCAGATAYGCTAAAGAGGAAAATGTCTCGAAGCTGTGGCTCATCAGGCAGATCATAAAGCACATGAGTTTGCTTACAGCCTTGCCAGGGCTGGAGCTATGCCTTAAAACAGCTGAAAAAGAGTAAGTAGGAATGCTTCTTGTAGTAAAGGTCTGGAGGGAAGAGCTTCAACAGAAAATACTCGAGTTTGAATTTTGGCAGGGATACCAGACTGAGAATTAATGACCATAGATACATCCTAAAGGTGAGAAGAAAGAAGAAGAAAGAGGCAAACTGAACAGTCATTTTAGAATCGTGGATAAATAATAGCACTTTGTGGAAGCAGTTGCAGCTTATTAGCCAAGTACAAAAATGAAAAACGAAGCAACTGTTTATTCCATGCAGAAAGCRTGTTTATACCTATTGAATATGAAAAATGGAAGGAATGTGGAGGCATAACTTACATATAAATGGAATCTAAAACAAATTATTTCCTAATGTGAAAATCAAGCTGGAGTGCAGCGCAGCCTTCTAAAAGCTAAGAGCAGAAGGAGAGTGGGAACAGAAAGAGAACATGATTAATCTCTAACAGTAAACTTTTTTCTTGTCRTTCTGAATGTCTTGAATCAAAGGCAACCATGCGTCAGATGTTGAGCTTGAACAAAATACATTATAAAATTGTCTGATTTGATGAAGTCAGTGAAAACTGCTGATTACTGATATCTGAGCACACGGAAATTCTCACCTCACCTGTCTCTAACATTGAATGACTAAAAAAAATAACCTGGTTCTTTTAGCTCACTTGTAAAAATTACTCTGTCGCCCAATTTTAAAGTAAAAAGAGAAAAGGCAGGGATTAATTTGGAATTGTCACCTGGCTTTAAAAGTTGGATATATTCCATAAACTAGTATACTGTATTGCTATAACGATCTTTGGGTTTTGCATCTGAGGAACAAATTTAGAGCAGGCATAACTCTTAATTCCTGCCAGAAAGCTGTAACATCAGTTGGTGGTCACCTGTTAGCGCAGGTTAAATTATTGTTGCCGTGAGAAAATGAAGGGTAGGAAAGAGCCGCTGCAGGGATGTGGATTCATCCAGACAGTGTCAGAGAAATGCCAGGACTTCAATGCTCTATTTCTTGATAGGATTCGGGTGATTTTGGATTTGATCAGTTTTGCATATAAATATCTTTGAAACTCTTTGACCAGATGGGGGGATTTTACCGTGTCTTCCTACAAAAGTCAGATGAGAGGTCAGCAAGCAATCGATGAAACCATGGTCATGTCTCCCGCCGAGCTTGGTGCTTTTGAGGAGTTGCACTGTCCTCGGCGCAATTGCTCAAGCGAGTGCTCGCCTCCAGCAGGCAACGCTACCAGCCAGGGCACCATGACATGTCCACACCACTGGGCAAACCCACCAGCAAAATACAGCGACGTGCTTGCCCCTCTTACCTCTTTCAAGGCCTAAATTGGGGTGTTAGGATGGCAACAGGAGGAAAAGCTCTTTCGGGTGCATTTCTGAAAGTGCACCTTAAATCTGAAGATTTTAGCTTAGCTTTTTTGTGTTCTGCAAGACACGCTGGATGTTTAGCTCGTAACTGTGTCTCATGCCACCACATGTCAAGGGTTATAAACAAAAGCTGCATCATGTTTTTCTGTGATAAAGGTTTGTTTGGAAAGAAAACTTAGTGCTATCTATCTTAATGACCTCTGTCTTCCTGCGAGCCTGGAGAAATGGGGGGAAAAAAGAACAAAAGCACATGACAACAAAAACCCTTCCGGAGGGGTCTGGGGGAATGTGTAAGAAAAATGAAGCATAATTATAGGTGTGAATCAAAAGAAACTGAACTTCCTGCAGCACGTAAAGGGCTGAAGACCAACTCTGGTGCTTGAGTTTSAGCAAATTAATTCCAGCCTTGCTGTCAGCTCTCCTTTCTGTCTTTTCTTCAGAGAGTCTGTGCCAACAGCTATGTCGGCCCAATAAAATATTTTGCATATTTTGCTTATGTACTTCAAAACCAGCGCTATTTCTTATCTCCAAATTCATGGAGATATCCTTAGAAATATTGTTTTGCCCACGAGGTTAACTGAATATTGTGAAAATCTTACTGAAAGGAGACTTGCTGAGAGACTCTTGCTGGAGATGCCAGAAATTTGTTCCGTATGAAGAAAATACGCCCCAGCACATTCCCTCGGTTTTCCGTCTGTCTTAGTGTGGAGAGAGGGTGGACTCGGGATAAATCCCCTGGATTGGTTATGAATTGCTTCCTGAAGAAAAACTTACAATCTTGGCTACCCCATGGAGTGGCAAGCAAGTTTCAGGCGCTGCGGTGAAGGGCTTATCCGTGGTATCTCGCTTCTGTTTTCTTAAATTCCTTTTGGAGGAGTGTCACTGTCAGCAGTTTATTGCGTGTCACAGAGTTGGCTTAATGGGTAACRGGTAGGGATCTGCCTTTTGTTTTTGATATAGCCTAAAGCACATGCCGCAATACAAACTATGGTTAAAACATATCTCTTCTTAGCAGTAGAGTTGTAGCAGTCGACTCTCTTTCGGCTTCTGGAATAGATAGATGCCACCATTTCAACTAAACAGCAGTGGCGATGGGGAATGGGGTAAAAAAACTTACACAAGTATACGTATGTATGTGTGCATGTGTGACATCATGTCTCTTATATGATAGGTAACTCTATTCTACCAACCTTTGTAATTTGAAGGCCTTTCAAAGAGGGTCTCACATTATTCTGAGTGGATGCTTTTCTGTCAGGGAAAGAGGGGGCAATTCTGTGTATAGGGAAAGGAGTAGTCAGGTCCTGTTTTCTCCAAAAAAAAAAAAAAAAAAAAGTAATAATAAAGTGCCCAAACCCCATGCATTAAGCTAAAACTGAGAAAAGTATCATACCCTTGCAAGCAGTGGTTTGCTGATCCCTGTTGRCTATGGGTGCATCAAGAGGGAAGGAGGTGTCATGGACTGACTAGGACGAGTGCGTGTCCAGGCGATTCCTTCCCCCAGTAATCAGTAATTACAAWTTAGGGATTCTGATTCCACGTTGATTTCGGCTTTTAACTTGCAWTCACCAACAGTGTGCCTGCCTGCAGCGTAGGTTGGCAGGACCCCCTGCACCTGGCCCAGCCACCATGATGTGTCCTGCAGCCCTTGTGGCGGTGTCTGCTAGCTCTAACATCCTTTTTCTCTGAAGATGGCTTGCAAACGGGACACCGGCTGTGATTTCAAGGCAGCCTKAGCTCATGTTGCTTTTATATGATGAAAACATCTGCTCCAGAGCTACGTGCCCAACATCCTGGGAATAGTACAGGTAAGAACATGCAACGTACAATGCGATAAGTCATGAAGTCTTTTGGTAGCTGGTTACTTGCAGCTTATTCTAGCTCTCTTCTTCAGAATAATCCACTTAAAGCAGCAATCATTGACTTTGATCCTTGCTCTGTTTTTGATCCCCTTCATGACTTTATTAAAGTCACTGGCTGACCCCCAGTTTCCTATCTATGAAAACAATGTTTTGCTTATTAATTGGAGGTTTGTTTTGTGGCATACAATAAGCTGAGTCCTTGTAGCTTTCTCCACACTTTGGAAATTACTGTAATCCAAAAATTGTATCCAAAAATTGTAAGATTGGTGTCATATGCGGTGGCATAGTCATGGTTGACCAGAGAGACTTCAAATCTTTTTGAGGGATGGGGAGAAATGTTTCTTACAGAACGGTCAAAACTCCAACGAGACATTTTCTCCATCATAAGTTAAAGAAAAAGAAAAAAACTTCAAAATCTGAAACAGCAATATTAGCGTGRTGTCTGTGGTATGATGTCTGTGCTTGCAGCACTTGGAAAACTGCCATTCTGAGAAGAGAAATTATATTCTTCATGGGCTGTCTTACTTTGTTCAGGCACTTCRTATAAAGTGATGCTGATGGGGTCCCGGTTTCCTTCGGTGGGTGCCCTCCACACCATGACTGTGAATTCATTAGCCAGATTTCTCTCCGACGTCACGATTTTCATTGCTGTCTTAATTGTGTTTTGGTTGCTGAACCAGCTCTTTGAATGATAGAAGTGGTTATAACATTCTCTGCTCTTTAGCAYAGAGCTGCACATGGAAAAAAACCATGTTTGTTGGAGTGGGGATTACAGTTCAAAAGTATTAAACCAAAAAAAAAAAAAGTATGTATATACACACATGCAAAGGGATGTGTGAATGTAAAAATAAAAGCAGGATGAGAAATATCTCAATTTTATGCTTTAGCATCTAATTTAGTATCTCTATTTAGCACTCTTATTCTGGCAGCTATTAAATTTTCCATATTTTAATCAGTGAATGAGTTTTTTTCAGTCTGTCTTTTAAGTAGATGGTAGAGAGCAAATTAAAAGATCACATCCAATTATCCCCCAGGTATTGAATTATTTGGGAATATAAGGAGGCAAGAACAGTCACTGTGAACTCCATCTTTCATATGCATATTTTGTGTCTTTTCATAAACAAGACGGGATTCCCTTTATTGTCTTCCTTTATTTTTACTCCACAAGACAGAAAAAATGAACTGTCAAGCTTTTCTTTTTCCATTTGCTTTTCAGTATCACCCAGTGGGCTTCTTTAAGCCTCCAGGTATATTTATTTCATGTACTTTCCCAACCCTTGATCTTCAGAAAGCAAAGGGGTCATTAGTGATAGCTGGTGGACGAACAAAGCTGTGTAGTGGAAAGAGATATTGGGGAGAAGCATGGCCACACATGGTAAAAAAAAAAACAAAAAAAAAAACAGATATACTAAACTGGAAAAGAAATGAGGATATGAGGGACTCATGGTTAATGTCTAAGCTCTGAGATTTTAGCTGTTGCTCCAGCCAAGTATAGTAAGGAAAAGTTTCACATGAGGTTATTCAAGTAACGCATAATACAGGGATTTGGACTCATGTCTGCAAAGTTACTTCAACCATGCTGAAGGTAGATTACTAATAGGAATTAGAGATACTGAAATTTCTTGGTGGATCTGGTCTTTTGTTTGTCCAGAGCACCAGGTTTCTGCTAGCAGACAGGATGGCTAATTGGCATCTGGATAATTCCCTTTACCCTTCTTATTTGCTGCTGTAATTTGATGAGCCATTCTGTTGTCAGCATGCTCTGTCACGTTGTGTGTGTTACTTTGGGTTACTTTGAAAATCTGAAAGTATTTAAATGCCAATGTATTTTCTTCCTGTTGCAGTTTGTTTTCCCACTTCATTTCTATCCGCAAATAGGAATTCACCCTTGGGGGTTTCAGTTGGTTTCGGCATTTCAAGCTCTGTAATTCTGCTTCTCTTCAGTTCTGTGTCCTGCGGTTTTTCTGTTCATGGTGTGAGCATCCTTATTCAGCCTTACAAACATTTTATTTCTATTTCTTTTCAAAGGGTAGTTGCTTTCTCTTTCTCTTTTTCTCATTCTCTCCATGTTCTTCTTGGTAAAATCTAACCAAGAGGTTTGGCCGCTCCATCAACATAGCACTGGCCTGCTGGGGGAGAGGGGGCTTGCCGAAGAGCGTAGGAAAAGGCAGGGATGGGAAGGAGAAGAAGGTGGATGAATAAAAGAAATGTAGATGATGCAGTTAAATAAAATGTTAGAAATGGGGAAATGAGAAGGAGAATAAAAGGAAGGGGGAGCAAGTGAGAAGAATGTCAGATGCGTTGTTTGTAAACCTTAGCTGTGGTAGCTATTTGTTTCAAATGCCCAAAAAATCAATACCCGGAATATTGCTCAGAACTAAGCTTGTTAGCAAGCAGAGAAATAAGATATTGTAAGGCACTGCTGTTCCCCGGTAAGAGTGTATAAAGCTATGAAAAAAAATATTTTAGAGGGCTGAATAGTGCATCATGAAGTAGAAGAATAAGATAATGTCTCTGTATGCGCTAAGGCTGCATTAAGAACTGCACGAGGGAAAACAGTCTTAAGAACAGCAGTACCTCAGGTAGCATAGGGGAAAAAAAGCTTCAAGACAGTACCAACACTATGTTATTAGCRTGAAATACTTCTATTTGCCTTCTGAAAGAAATGCATTTCTGTGCGTTTGGGGAGTGTGCACGCAGGGGAAGTTAACTCACTGAAAATGAGCAAATAATGTCAGCTTAGTACTCCATACTAGCTTGTGCACAAGTTCARTGGACATCATTAAGTTATGATACATTTTATAATTATCAGACAGGTCACCGTATATTTAGTCTGTAATTAGGTTATATGTATTTTTTATATGTTTCTATATGCCTTATGACTGTGTTATCTGGTATACCATTGCTTAGCACGTCTAGATGAAGATCACTTCACCCTTTGCCATTTCAACAATAACTACAGTGCTGAGGATTTACCTGCAGATTATGGTGTGCACTGAAATCAGCTTTCCAAATTTAGACTATTTTTGCTGTAATTGGCTCTGAATAATAATAAAGCCCTCATATTATTCGCACAATGTGTTTCCTCAACAAAAAAAGTTGTTTGCTCTTACTGCTATAGACCGCAGTACAAAAAATGTAAAATTTCCTAGAATATCTTAGTGAGGTATCCTCCATCTCCATGCTCCTTCAGAAACAAATAAATACATTTCATAGCAAAAGACATTCACAGACTGTGAATCAGGAAAAGATCATTTTGATCATCTGTTTTGACCTCTGCGTAAGGCAGAGCTAAGAATTTCTCTCACTGAATTCCTATTCAAAGTAGAGCATATCTTGCAGGAATAAATTGTTTCTTCATTTCAAAGTGGCCCATGAGGAAGAATCCAGCATAACCATTAGTGAGCTTTTCTAATGGTTAATTATTCTCATTATTTAAAAAGCATTTCTTGTCTGAATTTGAAAGTTTCAACATTCAGTAATTATTCATTCTTACATTTGTGTCTGCCATGTAACCCACTTCCCTCTTCTAGGGCCAGAAATAGAGCAGGAGTCCAGGGAGCAGGTAGCTGAGGTGGTCAATAACTACGCCTGCAGATGGTTTTGGAGCCTTTCAAAGTGGATCTATAGACCARGAGAGAATCAGGACTTGCAGGCATTTGTCCTCAACTTACAGGTTTAAGAGCTGTAAATAATCCTTCTTTTCTTGATATTTTCTTTTTCTTTGCTGTTTTAGGAGAGGGAACAGGCGTCATCTTCTGCCAGAAGTGACTGACAGATTTTGAACGCTTGGTAATAACTAGCTAATGTTTAGCCAGCTTTCATCTTTTTTTGGTTTAAATATCTCGGAGGCTGATTCCCAACTCGGTATCTGTTGTGCTTGACAAGGTTACACTGTACTTACACTTTCTACAAACCCTTATGTTTCTGGGTGCTGCTCGTGGAGGTCTTCCCTGCATTTCTCTGTGTTTGCATCTCTAGCCAGTCTGGTTTGGGTGCACTTGCAGTAGAGCTAGTAAGTCAACAGAAGATACCTTGGCAATAGTAGAGCAACCCAGGCAATGTTGACGGAGCGCCTACTTTTTTGGCGGCAGGGAAAAGCAGGGCTGGCTATACTGAATAGAAGATGTTTGCTGATACAGCTGCACAGCATAGGAATTCAATATTCTATTAGTTTTTTGGATCGATAGAGGCCGTCTTTCTAAGTGTTATCATATTGGGCCTCTGTGCAATAAATACTGACACAAGCCAGCTAGTCGCTAAGCCATCGCCCACCTGGCTGAAGGCAAGGGGATCTACAAAAGCAACRTGACTGGGCGGCAACCGGCTTGTGTGCTAGGAAGATTGTAGAGATGGAGAAGAGACAAACAGAAGAGCTTGGTCAAAATGAAGTTTGAAGATAGCACAGCAGAATCCGGAAAAGAAGAAGAGGTTTATGTATCCTTTGAAGAGACCACTTGGTAAACAGGGCTGGCCAAGAGCCAGGTCAAAATAGCAAATCGTCCTCTGCAGATATAAGGAATCACTCAGTTCAGCTTTTCTTAAGTGGAAGTTGACGCTCTTGACCTTTTTCAAGTGAAAAAGTTAGGGCTGAATCCATATGTAGAGGTTTTCATAAGGAACTACTTCTGATTCTATAGGCCATCTAAAATCTCAGTTTTTCAGTGATCTTGCAAATTAAAACAGAGAGTAAGAAAAAGTGATTTGAGGTCAGCTGGTCATTACTTTTACTAATGTATTTAGCTGTGGGTTGTTATATGGCTGCTTCTCGTGAGGAATATAGGAATTGCCACCCTGGATTAGGTTAGTGATGTTTCAGTGCCTCTATACTCTTGAAGATTGTGTTACCTGTAACTATTTTTGTTTCTAAGTTTTATTTTAAACTACTTTTTCCCCCCATTTTACTCTGGATGTTAGAAATAGCTTGTGAAAACGATGATCACCTCAAGGTCCTGTTTCAGCACTTTACTTATTATTATCARTTAGTGTTCTAAAACAAGAATCATTCCCTAAAATCTCATTGCTGTTTACCAAGTCCTATACCGCTGAAGGTGAAAAAATAACCAGATGATGCATCAATATCTGTGTGTGCTCCTGTCTAAATTGATCAGACAGCTAGATGGAAGAAACTGTAATTTACCTAATGTATTTGTCGATCTTGAAAAACATTTCAATTAGTTAGACCAGTAGCTTGGTAAAGGCGGTGTGCCCACACCTCGCGGAGATGAACATAAATTGACTATGAGTTGCTGCAGGTCATCTGAAAGCAAACCCAGAAAATGCAGAACACACGAGGAAGTGCAGAAGGATGTAGGACTGATTTAATTTTGTTAAGGAAAAGGTTCACAATTGTTACTGTTAATATCCAATTGTAGAAATATATATAGATATGTATTTTTTATTTTCAGCTGGAAAGGACACATTCAAAACCAAAAGGAGACAAATTTTTTCTCCTGACTTTSCACACAGTCTTCAGAGTCTAAAATCATTCAGTTGGGGATCAGGGCCAGCGCTTTACGTTTCCACCATAATTTAGCCATTCATTTACTTTGATAAGGCACTTAATCTCACTGGGCCTTTTTCCCAATAGCAAAATAGAAATAATAAACCTTAGCAGTCTAATTATGGGTGTCTTGTTAAGCTTAATTAATTTGTAAGGAATATTAATATTCCCATATGAAAATTGCTATGCGGTGTGAAGTGCTTGTATRTAATTACATTTAAAGTTCCCCCCTCTGTTCTTAAGAGAGCGCTGTTTAGGGCTGTAAGGCCAAGCACTCAGAAGGAAACACGAGCTTTGCGTATGGCCACTCCCCTGTGACTACTCATTTCGATAAATATTTAATTATACTCTCAGATGCCGTTATCCCTGCAGGAGCCCTGCCTCATTCGTTTCCCGTCAACTGCTAACGGCCACCTCTTTTAGCCAACTCATTTACCTCTCCGGCACCGCTCACTGTCGTCGTTCAATCATCCTTCTTTCTCCTCATAAATGGACCGATTCTGTGGAGCTTTTCAGAGAAGACCAAGATTGACACTTGTGCCAGCGAGGGTGTTAAGTGCTGGCGCTGTGCTCCAGCGATGTCAGGCCAATGCTCATTGCTTTCTTTTGGTTATTTCTGAGAGCGAATAAATCTGCCTAGTAGATGAGATTTTTGACACCCATGCTTCATGTTCTTAGGAATGCCTCTTTTATACTCAACAAATTGATAAACGAGACCACTGTATTGTAAAATAAGTAATGAGGAAATACACGGAAAATCACTGAAGCCAGTAAGATGTAATTAGAGAATTTATTAGCGGAGACCTTGCACTGGATTTACTCAAGCTATATGAGATCACTGACTGTTTTAAAATATTCTTTCTAAAGGCTAATTTTGTTTTAAAAGCCATGATTTTTTTGCTATTGAGGAGTGCAAGCATAGCTAATCTATTATCTCAGTACAGGTAGCTACACCGCATGCATTTGCATTGTTTCGATGTGCTATACGGTGCTGCTGCAGCGGTTCTACCCTATGGTGTTCGGATGTTTGAATTCATTGTGATTCATTGAATAAAGCCTGTTTCAGTCAGCTGGGAAAAAGTGTAATGATATTAAACACAAGTGCCATCATTAATACCTATTATTCCTGCACTTCAGCAGAAGATAACCTTGCTCATTTCTTTTCAGAAAATAGTTTGTTTTTCCAGGACAGAAATTATAGCTTTATTTTCCTCTTTGCCTTAAATTAATTATTATTTTAAAAGTAGTGCGGAAAACACAGTAGAATGAAATTGGTATTTCCCATAGATTCAAATTCTTTGAAAGCCATAACTTGCAGAAAGAAAGCGAATTGTTAAATTAAATTGAAATTATTGTTAGTTTTACACTGTAATGGAGACCAACTTCTATAGATTGGGTTTWTTTTTTTTTAATTTCTTATCCAACGGGCAGCTTGTTCTTAACACAGGCTGAGCTTTAACTCCCCATTCAAGGTGCACAGAAGACTCTAGTGAAGAAATAATAAATGTTGGAAAGCACAAAGACTTAAAGATACATCTAAACAACAGGATGCAGGAGAATTTCCAGTCCTCAGATCTGTGTCACATCATAGCTATGCCTTAGCTACGTATCAGGACTAGATTTGGGCATTTTCCCCCACCTTCTGCTCTGGCTTCATGTGACCACTCGAATGAATTTGGGTCCTTTGTTGTAGACCAAAAGGTAAAATCGTTCTCCTAGCCCGAAGGCTAGGTTCTCCTGCTTGAGCAGGGGGGCTGGACTAGATGATCTCCAGAGGTCCCTTCCAACCTCAATCCTTCTATGAAGCATTGGAGATGGGGAACATGCAATAGACTGAAGGAATCTGCTGATGCTGTATCTGCTTCAGGTACAGGGATGCTGTCATATTTGGTTACAGTGGAGCAGTGGTGGTAATCTAAATTTATGTCAGCCCCTTGGTCTGGAGTGGTATCACTTTAATTCTCACATGAAAAAATGACTATAGAATCTGTTCTTTGGAAAAATAAAAGAAAAAAGGAGAGAGCGTTTAATGAGGTGGTAGATGTGATGTTAGTTTATTTTTTCGTTTGTTTTGGAGCCAAAGATACTGATAGTTTCAAAGGGATTATAGCCAGAAGTTTTATTTGTAGTTTTGAAATATTGATGAAAGCTGTAGAAGTTCCTTTGAATGATGTGGAAGGTGAATTTTATGGAGCCAACTGTCTTCAGTGTTTAGACCTGTCTAACTGCATTGCCTGTTTCTCTGTGCAAATAGCTCTAGGAATAAGCTGTCAAATAATTGCAAAAATATAAAATGCCAAAACCATAATTATCATCTTAGAACTGACCTTTAAAAGGTATTTCTGTACACTTTGCATCCAGATTGTTTCCTAGCAGTCAAACTTCTATTTTTAAATTCTAAATCCAGTATAATAAGAAGGCAGGCGTTGTGTTAATATGGAAATGAACAGACACTAAATCTCATTATAAAAAATTTAAAATACCTGAAGACCTATAACATCTATATGCTAACAGTCTGTGAGTAATTTAAAAGTATAATTCTCCCAGGTACTGAAAAATTGCAAAGTAAGAGCAATGTATTTCTCTGACTCAACTGTGTCTCTGTCCCTCTAGTGCTATGAAGTAGTCGTAGTTGCAAGGAATGTGGATTAACTGATGAGAGAAGTTTGTCTGAACCACTGAGCTGGAGGCTGAGGGGTCCACTAGGGATCAGGCCTAATTGTGAACGTGGGAATGCTGAGGATTAGGTGTGAAAGGATGTAAAAACAAACTGCAGCTGGGGACAGGGAAGTTCATTATGAAGCTATTGAATACTTTTAGCTGCTAGGTGTCAGCTGTGTAAAAAGTGCAGCAAGAGATGGCATTTTCTTGATTCAATATATGTACTGCTGAAAAAAAAATCTTCTTTGAAAGCTAATAGCAGTATTTAATATGAATCTGCAGCATCACAAAGCTTAAATATATCTGTTAGTTTTAAACCAATTGGCCATTCCATGTAATCACTCCTTGAGTTTTCTTGGAGCTTGAGCGTACATCTTAGAGACTCAATGAGAAAGATTATAACTTAGCGTGGTACCAGCCTTGTTTAATTCCCTCCTAGTCCACCAACAAACTTAGAATGAAGAGCGAGAACAATATAAATTAGAAAATCAGTGGGGTCAATGATGAAGAAGACAAAAAAAGTATCTAATTTCTGCTGTAGACTTCAAATTACTTTATAAAAGATTGAACATTAATAACTCCATTTTAGATGGAAAACTGAAGGACAGAAAGGTGATGTGACTTGCGCAACATCATTCAGAGGCACGTGGCAGAGCTGGGAACAGACTCCCTGCACCTGGAGTTGCACTGCCGTGAACTCTGCATGGGGGAATTTGACTTAATGGATCTGCTGCGGCAGTGAGGTACCCGTGGAGAAGAGCCCCTCTCAGGTCAGCCCCAGGCCGTATTGCAATGCAGTGTGTGGTGAAGGGAGAAGGTGGATGGAGGAGGAGGATGGTAGAGAAGAAAACAGGGCAATGTGGGACACCGTTCCTTTGCTAAATTGCCTCTTCTCCAGCAAAAGGAATTTGCATTGCTCGGAGGCTCTAGTTTTATGGGGTCTGACATTTTCAGCATTTCAGTGGCACTGGCTGAAAAACAGAGAAGAGCAGTTACCAGTCACCAAGGGAAAGAACCTGGAAACAAATACAGAAAAGAAAGAGAGAAGGAGAAATTAGGTCAAATCATGTATGTGGGACAGAACAAGAAAGAGTCAGGATACCTTAAACCATGTTCTGTTTAGCTCTTTAGATGTGTTCTTAAGAGGGTAGAACATTAGAATTTGGAGATTAGGAACCTTTTGATACCTAAAAAACCTCAATTAAAAAAAAAAAAGTGCTTTGGTTAAAAAAAAGAAAAAAGAAAAGAAAAAACTCATTTTATGATGATATTTATTCCCCATAGTATCTGGGAATGCTGTCGTGGTGGTAAAAATCTCTTCATCTTCTCCAAAATGCTTGAAGTTCTTCACTACTACTGGTAGGGCATATGCTTCTCATGAGGCCGTTCTAGCACTGAAAGCCGGGAACACCGTGGACGTGCAGAGGAGCCAGTCGCTAGGAATACCTTCCCTCCTTTCTTGCAGAAAGTAACTTGTTAGCAGACCACTCCTAGAGCCACGAGTACAGTTTATCCAGAAATTTGATACAGGAATATTTTGTGGCAGTGCAGTTTTCATCAATGCCATCCACTGACATTGGCTAGAAGAATGGGAGAGAGTAGGACACTGCCCCATACATACGTGAAAGTGCATCTCTACAGGACATTCAGGGTGAGGTCCATCTCCCCTGGGCCGCTGCTTACCTTAGGCTCACTTTCTAGGCAAAGAAGAAAGTAATTTTTCTTAAGGAAATAAATGTTCTCATTACTTATCTTAGACATAGAGAGCAAAGAATTGTACCCTTAGACTTTAGATTTCCTCTTATTATCTATAGGGATCCTAGACAGCTAGCTATAACATAGATGTCCGGTGTCTGCATTGGAGACATCTCTGTTTGGCTAGAGAAGTCCCAGTCCCTGTCAAGATAAGGAAGTAGAACTGAGAGGATGCTGAGCTGACCAGAGCTGCGTGATAACCGCCTCTTGCTGGGAGGAAGAACGCCAAGAGATACTAGAAGCTTTCTAATCTCCTAAATTTGGGGGTTTTGTTGTTCTTAGAACACAAAATACTAAACTAGAATAGCGTAACTCTTTAAACAGGAGAGTAGAGAAGACCCAAAAGGGATAGCTGCAACATTTAATGAAGAGGTTTGGAAACCAGTCTGCCCGCTTGCTGTGTCTCTGGGGGATAGGTCCCGTCCTGCAGTCCAGCTTTCCTGTCCAGCAGCCTTCTGGGCTTTCTTTTTGGATGAACTCCGTGCAGCTTCTTATGTGTTCCTAGGAAAGTGGAAGGGTATGTCAAGATACAAGTTTCGGAAGCATCACTGATGTCTCTTTTACCAGTACATTTGCGGTTCAGATCAGCATTGCTGTTATTAGTCCTGGTTGTTTACAGGTTTATACTATTTCAGTAAAACATCTCTCTAAAATAAAACATGTTAWAAAGTCTTGACAAAAGAAATCATTTTTTCTTTCCATTAAACTGACTTGGTTTGTGGGCTGAAATCATAGATGCTTACAACTTTGTTAAACCATGACAAACCTAATTTTTCATGGGTTTTGAAAAATGGTGGAGTACTGTCCTTGGCTAATAAGACCTCATTTTTTCTTTTCTTTTTTTTTTTTAAGAATACATTGGTAACTGAAGATGCCAAATTGACAGTCCTGCTAAATAACCCCTCCATTCACAGATACATACAGTAGATGCAATAGGTTGTGATGCAGATTTCCCTACTTTGAGCTTTAAAATTATTCAGGACCTACTATTTAAGTATAAAGGAGTTCTTCAGACAATACTGATGCTATGAAATTTTTATTCCTTTCCTCTTTAGCTTGAAATGGCGAGTTACAAATTGGTTGCCTTGACTAACTGCTCTTTGTAGATGCATCTCTGCTGAGGGTTCATACTGTGATTCTCATACATTATCTAAAGACATTTGTTATTCTTCTTTCCCCCATTTTATATATTTTTATATGTAACTATTGACTTTAACGGGGCTTCTCCCAGTCTTCCCTGCATGTCTGGCATTTGTTTTATTTTTGCTTTTGCTTRGGCAGTACTGTGAATTGAGAATAAAGCAAGCAATTTGTCCTTGAAAATATCCAGTTTACTGCTATTTATTAGGAACTTTATGAAACCTATGAGCTAAAATGGAGGCTGATATGAGGATAAATATAATTTTACTAATATGTACACCATAAGCATTTGGGAAATGGTGGTTCTCACCTTGGGGGTCAGTTTGATTGTTCTTATAGATATGTATGGAAGATGACTCAATTATACTTCTWTTGATAAATACATAGGCATGTATAAAACTGAAATTTTTCTTTTGAGAACTCCAGGATAAATTATGAATTTTATATTTCTTGCTCTCTAATTTGTGACAGAAAAGCAACAGATAAAAATAAAAAAAAAAGAATCTGGAGTAATTCCTCTTCCAGATCTTTCATTTTCAAAGCAGAGCATGAGTTTATCCATATAAATCCTATATTTATTAAAGAAGAGGTATATAAAACCTCAGTACATTGAAAATAAGAGCAAAATGTCCGAGTCATTTGTCGCATACAGGTACTCCGCATCCTTCGTGGCAAGGATATAAATAAGCAGTTCATATTTTGTTAGTTGATCTGTATTATAAACCATGTGGGTTCCGTGAAAACCTGGGAGGTCTGAGAGTCCGTTCTTCGTGAGGCCAGTGGAGGAACACCAGAAAGGAACTTGTTGGCAACATGACAGCGTGGTATCATGCAGACGTGTCCCAGCTGCTATTTTAATGGAATGAGAACTTTAATGAGCAACGTGAGGTTAATGTACAGTCGCAGCTTTGCACCCCATTAGATTGACAATGTTTCATTTTACTGTCAGAGTTATCAAAATGTGGTTTTTCTTCCCTATGATGTGCCCTTATTATAAGTTTTACAGTAGTAGGGGAATGCGATTGATATGGAGTCAAATTGTTCCTGACAGAGAGATTTTAAAAGCTTTTAGAGTGGATGTAAAGGAAGAAGTTTTGTCTTCATAGAGTCTGCTTAGCCCATCTATCTGCATTAAGCGTCTAACAGTTATACTGAACAGAAATGACATTTTAAAGAAGACTAAGTGCTGCTTAACTTTTTAATGTCATTCTTGGCAGATTTGAAGTTGAATATTTTTTTCCTCATTGCTTATATCTCTCCATATCAGCACTTTATGAAAAATAGAACACCTGCYGGGCTCTTAATAGTGGGCTTTCTGTTCTTCACCTTGCACCATGGGGATAGTGGTCTCTGTCTTGGCGTATGGACTGAGAGCACCATTTTGTTGAATAGATGCTTGCCTATATATTAATCTGCAACGGGAGGCATACAGGCCCAAAAGAAACCTCTTGCGTCTCTGTTGCCAGACCCCCACTATTGCGGACGTATCTTTTAATCCCACTTGTGAATTTGTGAAGATTCTCATTAAAATTTAGGGTTCTTTTTGCCCCCGCTCTGTCTCAAAACCCCACTCTTGTTGTTTTCAGAAACTTGGTAATTTCCTGATTGCATTTAATCCTAGCCAATCCATACCTGATTAATTTTCTGCCAACATTATGCTTCGTCTCCTATAAATCTTGCTCCATATGATCTTCATTCCACACCTTTCAAAAGAGCAGCCTTCCAATGGCCCCTCGCAGCCTTTCTAGTGCTAAAACTAAACAATTCCGGCTCTTTTAGCCTTTTACAGTAATAGCATCCTAGGGCATCCTCCTAACACTTTTTTTTTTTTTTTGCACTCCTCATTTAAATTCATCTTTCTTGAGCATAAATGACTAGAACTGCACAGTGTTCCAGATGAAAACTCACCATTGCCTTACGCAGTATCATTAATATTTCCCATCTCTACTTTGCCCAACACTCCTAATATTGCATTTGCCTTATTCACAGACACATTATACTGGTAGCTTATACTTATTTAGAGTAATTGGTCTTCCCTCCATTACTATTTGCAGCTGATGATTCCCTGACTTAGAACAAATTCTTCTTATTAGTCCCTAGTGTATGAACTTGAGCTTCATGCTCTTAATTTCTAACCCATGTCTACTACTTAACCCCGATGGTTATCTAGTTCTTCATGTGTGATATTTTCATCCTATTCTGTATTGAAGATTTCTTCCAATTTTTGGCAAAAAAAAATTCATGACTTCCAGCATGTATAACTGAGGATACTGTCTGCTTTATCCTATCTCTATTAAGTTGAGGTATATTATTCTAAAAAAAGTTTAACCACAATTATTTACTAGACTTCGGAAATAAAAAGTGCCCGAGTGCATCTTTATACAAAAGTAATAGTTATAGCAGCAGCCTGAGCCAGCTGACAGCATCTACTCTAYATGTCCATCTCCTGCTAGTACGTCTGGCAATGAGCTCACTTCTCTCCTTCCCTGGTTTTAGATTTCTCCCCTGGCCAAGCTCTGTGCTGTCATTTCCTCACTGGTCACATTTGAGCACCCTGCAGGTAAGAGTCTAGCGACTGCTTTCCTCTTAAGTCTGACTTTTGCGTTTTGCATTCAAACTTTCCATTTTGTGCCTTATTCCTGATCCTGTCACCTTTGGGTGAGTCAAGAGAAGAAGTGCTCCCACACAGACTAAGTTGCACAGAGTTCCTGCTCTCAGAGTGCAATATGCATTTCTACTTTTCCAATTCCCATCCCAAGTACTTGGCCCATCAGATGACCTGGACAAAGTCCTGAGCAACCTGGTCTGATCTCAGAGCTGGCCCTGCCTTGAGCAGGAGGTTGGACTGGAGACCTGCTGAGGTCTCTTCCAACCTGAACGTTGCCATGCTATGATCCAGGTTCTGTTTATTTTTTGGAAAATCCAAGCTCTTTTTTTTTTTAAAAAGTTTTCATAATATGAATTTTGAATCATATTTGAACATGTAGATAACCTTTCTGAATACTTTTCTGTAATGAAATAACCCTGTGAAAAACCTATTAGATTAGTTGAGCCTTCTGTAGTGATGGAACATTTCTTGAAGTGTTTCTGTGTATTTAATATTACCTATAAAGGCTTCATCTAAATTGGCATTACTGCATCTCAGTTACACTTATAAGAAGTACAGCAAAGGTCTACGATCAGTTAGTGCGTGAGAGAGATTACAGCTAAGAATAGTCCAAGAAAGTTTTACTTTGGGGAAAGATTTATTTGAGGGAACAAGTGCTTAGCTATCCATGTGAGCTAGGTGACATAAGTATAAAAGTTATTTTCAACATTGCATCAAATTCAAGGTTAAAATCTCATTCAGCTCCTTTTATTAAAGGTAATATTTATAGTATTGGTTACATTGGACTGTGCTGCTTGAGACATTTTAATATTAACAATGCAAATGGTACAACAGTGGTACCTCTGAGAAATATATAAGATGTATGTGTGCTGCTAATACTATTCTTATTACCATTATCTACTTTAATCTCATTTCCATTAAAATGATGGATATTAAGCAATATGAAATTGAAATAGCCATTTTCTCTATTTTCTGCTTTGCTAACTGGCAATATGTAACTGATGAAAACTCTTACTTTATCAAGCACATTTTATATTCCAAAATGGGACCGTAACAAGTGAATAGCAGAAGTAATGCTAACAGTGAGTTTGGCCATTAGTATGGAGACATTTATGACGTGGGCTAAGGGTGTTCAGTAACTTGCTTGAGAAACGTGGCGACTCCTGTAGCCACATGTGATTTAGATACTTTTTGCAATTTGTGGTCGTGTAACAAATACRGAGGAAATTATGGTTTCTGTAACCTAGAAATGAATGCTGATGAGCTTTTGTAGCTCTTAACARCAGAGATTAAATGATTTAAGCTTTCTTTCAATTTCTGAGTTGCCCTTTCATCTTCTTTTTCAAGAATCATAGAATCGTAGTCTGCAAGACACCCAGACAAATCACCTTGTCCCTTCTTTCTCATTTAATGGCAGGATAAAATAGAAGCTGTCTCCAAAAGATGTTGTTTTAGCCTGTTAAGGTCCTCCAGAGATTGGCATTACTCATGCTGTATTTGACTAATGTGTGATAATCCTTTTTTTTTTGGTTCTTTCGAGTAAASTAACGATCCTCCCTCATAGGACGGTTCCTGTCTCTCTTCAACGTTTGCAGTTTCCCTTTGTATGTTCTCCAACAAGTTGGCAGTTTTCTTAAAATTTGATGCCCTAATTGRACTCAATGCTTTACCTGAGGATCTATTCCCCAGCCACTGTTACACCTTTCCGGTGTCATGGTCTGATCTTTACTSTTGGCTCTTCTAATTCTGGAAAATATTTGAATTGGCTTCTGTGGTCATTATAAATGGCAGGTATCTCCCTTCAGTGCTTCCGTTAAGAATGCGCTGCCCTGCTGTACGGATGCGGAGMCCTCCTTCAAAAGCAAGAAAACAGTGACTCCTTTAAAATTCAAAACTGCTCGTTCCCCATAGCCGCTAAAAAAGAATGATGCAATTTATGTAATTGCCATGTTGCACAGCAAACTTGCAGGGAGGAAAAAGGAAATGAGCATGAGGCATCAGTATGCAAAGCTGGAACTCAGTACAGTAGAAAGAATTCATAGGCTTGTGATTACACTCCATACAGTTAATTGACTCATGCTTCTTTATTACTTATAAACTATCTGTGAGTAACATTTGAGAAAGGCCCACATACGCACATTTATTTTATTAATCACTAACTTTGTTTTGTATACCAGTTAAACCCTGGAATAAACAGGTCCAGGAATGACAAAATGAATCTGGTTACTCGATTTCCTATTGCCATCACAGGCAAAGCCCCAAGATCACCCCATATACGTTTCGAAGCTGAGAGGTACAGCTCTTTTCTTCCACTTTTGCCAACCTGCAAAATTTTCAACGCCTTTTTTAACTGAGGACCGTTTCAGTCCTCAGTTTGTCGTGTTCTATTTGTTGGCAGATGATGCAAAAGACTGATAGGAGTTACAGCCCAGGATGCCTAACGCTGATTAATATGTAACTGAGTGCTTCAAATATATCCCTAATTTTCAGACCATTTTTATGCTAGTCCCCAACCAAAATTCTAAATCCCCTGTTCCAGGTAGTTGTCCGCTTATGGCCGCTATAAAGGCAAAATATTAAAGAACTTTGTATTATTCTCTTCCCTGATTGCAGAGATGAAATTGTACAAATGTAATATGCTGGGACTATTCATCCCTGAGCCCAGCAGCCTCCCTGCTGTTTAAACACTGCGTAGCTGCCAAACAGAAAAATACTTCATTTCATAGCACGTTATTGTGAATATTTTGACAAAATACTGAAAAGCAGAATGAAAAAAAAAGAGAGAAAACCACACCCCAAAACACTTTACTAATTATATGGCTCTGCCAAACTCTACATTTTAGTGAGACATCTTAACTCTCCTTTGCAAGATGTTCCTCAGTTTTAAAATGGTGTCAAGATACATATGGACCTGATAGATGCAGGTCAGTGTCATCAGTCTGGAAAGTGCTTCAGGATCAACGGTGACACAGAAATTCAAAATATTTTACGTATTTATTCGTCCCACTGTAGTACAGTTCAGCCACAGTCCAAGCTTTGGTAAACACTTATGTGGACAGTTGGGCAAAACTGAGGGATATGGACAGCAAATAATTTCCCATGTTGTATTCTTCCTCAGCCTCTGCCTACCCTCTGTTCCCATTCAGCTCTTCTGCCAGCTGCTAATCTGAAACAAGACCCTTTGCAATATTTGCTTTATGCTGCTTTTGTTAGCTGTCTTGAACGCTGAGGGTCATTCTTTGGCTCGGAATTGAAAGCTATTTTTCTGTTTTTTTCACCTGAACCTCTTCTGAAGCGAAAGCTTTTGTTGTTGATAAGATGTGAAGAATTTCCTTCCTCTCTTTTCAGACTATCTAAGGGGCCAAAACTGGGAGACTCCAGTTCTCAGAAAAATGATTTTTCCATCTCCCCGATTAGTCAAGAGGCTATTCTAGGAAAGCTGTCAAATTCCATGAAGTGCTTTAAATGATCCTTCTCGTAAATAGTTGTATAGGCTTGTGGCCAAGTTGTTTTCCCGTGCTTAGGAGTCACTGCAGCAAGATGGGTGGTGCAGGCRCGTTCCGAAAGCCGGCGCGCCGTTCGGTGGGAGGAGAGCCCTTGGCCTATGCCATGCTCCTCCCCAAGGGCACGGTAGGAGCAGCTTGTCCGTTCTTAGGATTGTTCTCCTTTTTGTTCTCCTTCAGTCCAGTGGGACTTGAGGCAAACAGGAATGGGAAAGATCTGTGTCTCGTGTGGCCTGGAATCCTCCATCTGCAATGTCCTTTCTGCAATCCCAACGGCGTCATTTGGCACCAGTATTTCTAAGACTTTGGGTCGTGGCCTACTTAGGGTTGCGGTAGCGTCCAAGGCAGCTCTTTGGGGCAGGAGATAGAGAACTGTCTGTAATCTTTGGATATAAGGGTTTATAGGACACTTCTAGCTCCAGCTGCTGGCAGCAGCTCCAATGGGCCAGGCCAGAGAAGGAAGAGGAACTRCTTGTCCTTAGTAATTACTCTCATTCTGTGCCGGGAAGTGTTGCAGTTTCCAAAATGGCTGATATTGATCTACATTGCGTGCAACCAGATAGGAACCTTTTCTTCTTTTCTTTTTTTCACGGTTGTTGTGGGGGGGTTGAGTAGAGAGAACGAAACGCTGCCTTAACTTGGGAGATAACCTCTATTCTCCCCAACATTACTGCTTGCAAATATCTTGCTCAAGGAGCAAGGAGTTAAAAAATTGTAAAATAAAGTAATAGCGATATCCTTCTGTGGTGAACCTAAGCRAGAGAGCCCTGCTCTTGATTTCAGCAGGGCCTGGGTTATATCTACTACAGTACAGAAAGCTTTGCAAAGAGTGATAGCATCGCAAATAATTGTGAAAGCAAGTCTAGAATCCTGCTAAGACTTCCAGGGCTCTGGCTGTTGGGTCAACATACTTCATGGAGTTCAGAGAGCAATGGAGAAAAATGATTGTAGGGTTTGAGCAAAACTCTGTGAGAAATGTTAAAGAGGAGGGAAAGTATATCATGCTCTTAAGTAACAATTCAAYGATGAGCTGGATATTATTAAAGGAGTTTGTTTTGCTTTA
Organism: Apteryx rowi; assembly: GCF_003343035.1. Lineage (NCBI taxonomy): Eukaryota > Metazoa > Chordata > Aves > Apterygiformes > Apterygidae > Apteryx > Apteryx rowi. The sequence continues at coordinate 3,070,575 of NW_020449974.1, forward strand.
AACGGATCTGAAGGATACAATGACAGGCACAATAGCGGGTTTTTTTTCCTGTAGTCTCTCTTGCATCTCACAGCTACACAGGAGGCCTCGTGTAAAGAATTCAGGATTTTGCCTTCATAGATAACAGCTTCCATCTTTTCCATCCAAAGATCCTGACCCTTTCTTATGAACAAGAATCCAGCACACATTTGCAGAGAAAAGCCCACTTTTGCGTATTGGCAGATACCCCTATCTACTTTTTTTCTTGCAAATACTGAGGGAAAAAAGTCAGTCTAGAGTAGTTTAATTTTGTTTGGATTTCCGAAGGAACAGCCAGACAGCAGTGTTGAATTTAATTAGCGGTGGCGACGTTTCGCCTGTCAGCACGTTGTCTTAAAGCTAAGAGCTTGACCATGCATGCTTTGAAAAATGACGGACATAACCTTAAAGAAAAGATAGTTACTCATACAGTGCATGTCGTCGCGTGGCGTGTGGGAGGAACGGTCTTTAAGACTGACAAGCTTTTGTCTGCTTTCTCAGCTAGGTGTTTGCCAAAGCCTCTCCAGCTGCCTGCAGGGGAGTCTAACAGGCAGCTGAGGAGCCTCGAGCTCCCACTTCTCCGCGGCAGTGTCTTTCAATGGGCTTCGCCTCCCGTGCTCGTACGTAAGGAACGAGTATTTGATGAAGGAAGGGAACCCCCTTCAAGGTGCCGAATGAGTGCAGTGGTTTCTGCTAACTGCTAATCCAGCAGCTATTTAAGTGTATCGAGATCCTGCGGACTACACAAGGATGTGGTCGTGAGGCTGGTGATAAGTCGTGGGCCAGAATGTACAGATAGAACCACCTATTTAACCTTAAAATCTGTTTTTACTGCGGTTCAGATGTGAATTTTTAATTTTCCTTTGAATACAGTCCCGCTCTAGGATGAGTTTATTAATGAGAGGAAAGGGGGCACCAGCTGATCTGATTCTGGGTCGGAGGAGATATCTCCTGGGTTTTGTAAGATATTATGCTTACCATTCAGTGTTTTCTTTCCCATCTATTTCTTTCTGTATTCTACATCATTAAAATTTCATTTCACTGAAGTATGGGAGGGAAGGAAGAGACCCAGGGGGGGCAAATTTGGGAACCTGCTAAGGACGCTGCAATAGTCAGCGTGAAGTTAGCAAGAAAACAAGACAGTGTCTGACTTTCCTACCTGCCTCTGCAGAGCATTTAAAAAAAGCCTGTTGGGCATTAGGGCATAATTCGAAGTGGGAAACAAAATCTGACATTTAGGAAAAAGAAAACTTTGACATCCTTAATAGAAATGATTAGAGTTGTAATCTTCCTGAGACATGTTAATTAAAATAACACAGCAAATGATGCCTCAGCGCAGGGTTTGACATGCACTGTGGCTTTAAGTTGTTTTTAATAAACAAAGTAGACAGTAATATCAATTTAGGAGAAAAGATAAGCAGGAATAAAATTCAAATTTAAATGCAAAGGTTAGCCTACAACAGATGACTCATGCTTTATCTATATTGAAGTAATTATACAGTGAGAACTCACAACACTGGTTTTGGACTTATAAAGAGCAAATCACCATAGTGAGATTTATCTTCTAGCTAATTTTATGGGCAATACAAAAGTTTGCAAAAACTGCTACTTAAAAAATGGGAAGGAAAGGTCATTGCTTCTTCAATTCCCTCTTTTTTTCCCCCCTCCACTGAAGGACTTATCAATCATTGATGTTTACCAAAACACTTTACTTTTTCCTGAGATTTCCCATTGAGGCTGTTGATTGCTTTTTCGGTGCACCTCTAAACTTCTCAAAATTACATTCATGTCTTCTTATGTGATCTGCTGGAAAGGGTTGCCGGTACGTTTGTAGTGCACGAGCCTGCCGGCATGGTGATAAACACCGCATCCTCAAAGGAGATTTGCTAGACGCCTATTCTTTTCATTGTGCCTTAGGTCACCTGTGAACGTCTTGAATTCTTGCTGGGGGTGGTGGCTGTGTTTTCAGCAGCCTTTGATCATAAAACGGAACAAAGGCATTTTCGTTATGAGGATTATACAGATCTCGACTGAAGCATTTTTTAAAGCCTGATGCCAATAGTCGTCAACCTGCGGCGCGTTGGAAAAGTCAGATTAGTGGGAGGCGACAAGGTGGTTTGCAGATGGCTGAACTGTTGCGCCGAAGCATTAAAAAAGATGATTTGCGGTGTTTCTTTTCCCCTCAATCCCAATTTCTTATTTTAAATGTATTTCTCAATTTTTCCCCTCAAAATCGTATAAAAATTAATGGTGTCTAATCTGTTTTCTCTCCACATTCAGGAAAATCAAACTCCTAAATGCGATAATTAAACGCTTGGCAGGTCAAATCCTGCCTCCTTTGACGAAGAGAAGTAAAGATTCATTAGCTCTGTAGTCCAGAATATGGGTGGACCGTTCTAGGGAAACGGTGCAGGAGCGGAGCTGGGAAGATGTGATGTAATTGACTCCTTTGGACAATATTAAGCRTTTAGCCAGTGCTTTCCATCTTCAGATTCCTATAAAACAGTTGTTAGTCTTTTMATCCACTCACAAGACTGTTTCTTCCTTCTAGCCCCTCATGAAATTGTATCAGTTTTCTTGGTAAATTGCCTTTCATGTTAAATTTCTCTGTTCACTTTTCTCTTTTATATAAAGCTTAACAGAACTTCCTTTTCTCRGTGGCGTCCTATGGACTGCGATGGGCGTTGCTCCTAAACAGCTTCCAGTTTCGCTTCGCCTGAGAGTCCATTTAGCACTTTGCGGTAGAAATACGTGGGCAGGCTCCCTCCGCGTAAGTGTTGGCAACCCGTCTTGAATTCGTTTTGCAACAAGTGAGATGAAGCACCAGAAGAGAAAACAGAGTCTTCTAGGGAAGATTTGGAAGAATACATTCCCAGGATGAGTCTGAAGGCATGCACGTGTCTTAGAAGTCAGTTGATTTCTTCACCTTTCAATGATGGGAATTCGAGTTGTTCCTTGCATTTCCGTACTTCTTTTTGACAGTACAGGAGCAATGGGTGGAATTATTTTGGAACACTGTTCAGCAGCCTGAATTCCCAGCAAGAATTCCTATTTTTATATATATGCTCCGTTGCATGCACTATTTAGTATCCCTGACATTTTGCTATTTTTACCTATATTGTTAACATATTATAATACAAAGAACCCTCTCGTGATTCAATGCAAGAACAGCACTGGTTCCTCTTCCATCACAAGATGTTCATTTGGCTYTTTTCTCACCAAAGACCCTATCCATATAGCTTGGTTTCACGCAGGTGGACCTCACCAAAGGTAAAGATCTGTAAAATCCTACAGCTGCTAAGATTCTTTTAAAGGATTTTTAGGGTTTAGCTTTTTTACTTCTAAGGGACGAATTCCACTAATAAACACATTTATTAAAGTTTAATAACTTCTATTTCAAAAAAATAAGTAAAAACAGCAGTAAGATTTTTTTTTTCCTGCATAACATGTTTTTGTCAGCTAATCATTTAAGAGCATAAACTCCAGGCTATACATAATTCTGTRAGACCTAAAGAACTCTAGCCCTCAGGCAGCATGTGTTTTTGAGACTGCTACACAAAGTGATGCTGGAGCCCCAAAGCAATTAGGTGCCTATAATTACTTGAAGGCAGCTTTGTAGTATACGAAATAACTTTTTAGTTCTAAGGGAAAATGATAAATACATAAAAAAGCCCCAACAAACTGAAGTCTATGGTAGTATCAGGAGGTTTTGGTGGGTAGTGGTTAACAGCATTTTCGACTGTGATAACTATTTATGACAAGAGTCACCAGTTGCTAAAATTATTATAAACATCTGTAGATGTTTCAGAATCCYGTTCCACCTTCCCTATGACTCTGCCCAAACCCTCTTTCAGCTTATCTCTTCGGAAACTAAAACTGTTAAATGATACAACCTCATCTATACGTTCACTCTTGTTTTCTTTGGAGAGCCGCTAATACAATTTTAGGCGAGGAGCCGTGACAGATGGGCTCGCAGGCATCGAGCCGCATGGAAGTTTAGGTAGTTGCTATGACATCACGAGCCCTGAAATGTTAGTGGGAGGATGATTTGGGGAGAAAAATACTTTGCATGCATAAGCTATCACCTGTACTATGCCATGAATAGTCTTTTGGGAGGGCTGACAGCGAAATGATAACTTTGGAAAGCTACCCATTCATTTGATAAAAATACCCCAGCAAACATGAAAATGTTGTGAACGGCAGGAAGGCTGTTCTAAAATTGTTCCCTCTGCAAAYGCGCTTGGCTTCGATCTTAAGGAAGGAAACGTGGAAGTATGCAGGTAAACAAAACTTCTCCAAACAAACTAGTCCTGGCCTCGACGTGGCGAGTAGGAACATCTGCCCCATGGAGGGGGGCTGCTCCGTCCCTCCTCTTCCAGGAGATCTCCCAGAGGTTTGACAGCCTGGAAGGGAGAGGTCTTCTCAGTTTATATGCTGTTATTTTAAATGTTGCTCTTTTGTGAGTTTTTTTYCTGTGTTTCAAATCAGGAACTCAGTCCCTTCCTTACATTTGTTCAGTCTGTGAACATTTTTGGTTTGAAACAGGTTGATATGAACCCGGTGGCTACGAGGCACGTAGTTTCCCATAGAGCAAAGAATTCAAATAGAGCAGTGACCCATTAACTCCGTGAAACACTCGACCAGTTTTGGAGACCAGAAGCGTGGGGTACTTTCCTTACGTCTTTGGGAGGGCAAGTGTGGAGAAAGCTCCCTGCTCGGGGCATTGCTGTTGCGCCAAGAAGTCAGCAGCAAAAAGCCATCTTCCAAGCGTCTCCTCCCTTCCTCTGAAACTTGTGGCTCCTATAGGAGATCCAACACGTGCGAGGACGCGTTTGCGTTGATATGGGACACATTGAAAGAAAGCGAGGTTGCGTCTGGCTAAATCCGATTCTGAGCAGTTAAATCGAGACGGTGCTCTCATGTGGACAAGTCCTGCGACACATTAGAAAGGTGATTTAAGATAGCTTTTGCTGCCAGAGGGCTTCGTTTAGGAGTTGGGATTAAGAAAACCAAACAATCTCTTATCGAATATATATATTTTTTATGCTGAAAGATCAAAGGATCTGTTTTGAAAAATAGCTCGGTCATAATTCACGCACCCTCTCACCTGCTAACAGCCAAAGCCGGCACGCGAGAAGGGTCCATTTCTCACTGTCACCAATGCCTACGCTGCCAGCCTCAGCTAAATGCTCAAGAGCCAAATAGAATAAGCCAGTTATGTCAGTAAAGTCAATGTATCTTTTGGGGTAGACTGTTTTTTTCCAATAAGGTGAGTTCCTTAAAAAAAAAACCCAAAAACACAGATATGATTTTTCATCTTTCACAAGAAAGGAAAGGGATGGGGGAAATTCATTCTGATGGCTGCGATTTTCTGTCTCCGGGTGCAGATCCCTTTTTCTCCGACTGGCGRCCGGGTTTCCCTTTGTCCCGCAGTGCATGGCGTAGGCATCCCGCAGACAGCTGTGAGACTGTAAGAACTGGTAGGAAGAGGTCTCTCCAATGCCAGAAATGATTGTACTCAATTTTCTCAGTTAGAAGATTTTTCCAACCGTTTTCTTTTACTTTTGRCATTGGYAATACCTCATTTAAAAAGKTTTTTTTTTTTYCCCCCAAAAGGATAATTCTTCATAATTCTTTATAGCTGTGTTGCRTTTAGGACTAAGTTACAACAAATGCACTAGTGAATTCATCTTTTTAGTGTAAAATATACCCATGCAGTCAAATTTGAAACATCAGTTATTTTTAAAAAGTCCGACTGCAAAAGTTCCTAGATTTTCTTGCTAGTCCAAATACCTGGAATACTATTTTGGGCTCATCGGCGTCTTATTCCAGCTCCCTGCCAGTGTGGTGGAGTATTTTGCAGTCGTCTGTTCAGCGATAGCCGAACAGCTGCCATGAGCCCTTTACTCTCTTCTAATCCTTTCGCCAGTGAGAACAGTTTTAGGGCTGTTTAGGGCTGTAACGTGAGCACTGCTGTTAAGGTCTGAGAAGACCATGCTCTTCACCACGGCCTCCTGGTCTAGGTAGCGTTGCCAGGAGGATGTTTAAAGATTGCTTAAAGATTTTTAAAAAGAGAAATAACTTTAAATCCCTGAGCTAATATCTAGCCATGAGTTTTAGGTTGGCTATCCCGCTGGAAAATTAATTCTCCCCATTTTAAGTTTAATGAGATTGACTCTTTCGTCCTTGCTTTGAGATACTTGCCATGATTCGATTACAGTTCCAGCCGCTAATTGAAAGTCGAACCTTGTTCGGAGGTTCCTGGGAATCGGAAGTAATGAGCGTGGGTTTGGGGGGAAAAGCTAACAGTTCAAGGTGTTTTGGTTGGTCAGCGTGGGCACAGGGCTGAATTACATTTTTAATTTGGTTTGTTTTGACCTAGAAAAAGGGTTATTCTGGTGAAGGAGCATTGCTTGTGCCTGGCCAAAAGCCAGCCCGCGATCCCTGTAGCCCGTTGGCCGTAGCTCGGTGAGGCTCACTGGGAAGCTGCAAGCGTTGTTAATCATGAAGCGTGTTAAGACTCCTCATCAAATGACTGAAACGAGCGGAGGGAGGTGATTTTGCAGACCAGATGCGTGTTTCCGTCTGAAATACTATATTATAACCGACTTGCACTGGGGAGCAGCCGTTTATTTGAAGGAATGTCCGTATAGCATCTTGCGTTGGGTAAGAGATGGTTCCTCTCGGAGCAAGAGAATAGCTGAAAAAGTAAAGTTAATGTGTTTTTTTGTGTTAACCGAGTACAAATTATCCAGTTGGCATTTGTGAAGATTTGAAGCAGTTAATCTCACCTGCAGGTGAACTAATATTAAAATTTCCAAACAATCTCTGCAGTCATGGACGGAGGTCAGTTTTTCATGCTTTTTGGATCAAGCGCAGATCAGCTGGTGGGGGAAGAGAGACTAATTAAAATGAAGGCTCCGGGCCTGATCGTCTCGCTGGGGCTTGCAGCGCCACAACCTGAAAAATGACTTTTTTTTTTGCTGCCCAGCCACAGTCTGGTTATTTGCTTGGCTGGATGATGAAACCATCCGTGACCTTCAGCAACGTGGGAGGCTGCACGTCTTTTGTGGTGAAGAAAAACCCAGAAGCCATTGGAGAATGTTACCATTTCTGAAGTGTGAACGCTTAAATATACCTATGTAAAAGAACAGCAAAAATATAGTCTTTGGGAGAAAAAAAAGGCCATAAAAAAGTCCGAGACATGTTTATGTCTTGAGCATAAATAGTTTTATTGTAATAAGCCGAACATCTTCTCCTTGAAATATATTGATTTGTTTAGACCCGTAGTCTTTTAACTGTTCAAAATGTTGGGCAATATATTAGAAATACAAAAATAGAAATTACATGCAGTGATGCAGACAGGTACGGATAATTGGCCAAATGCGGATAGTGTGGTGTGTCTGGCAATTCAAATGTATTAATAAAACGTCAGACAGAGCGCAGGCTTCTGCCTTCTTGGTAGGACGGACAAGTTTGCTAGGGCTGCGGTGCGGCTTATTCTGCTGCGCAAGCTGTCTGCCGGGCAGAGTATGGTTCCAGGGTGGGTGATGTCAGAGCCTTTTTCTGGCCCTAAAACGGAGTCACGCCAGTTAGTGATTATTCTGCTGGGCTACAGAGCGGTTCGGATATAGGGACTTTTACCGTTTCCTCCTGGAAATGGCCTTTGGTTTATGCGTTTGGGTGTAACGTGGCTAAATAGGATGAATAGTGCAGCTGTGTCTAGCTCTTCTTATGAAAACTGCCCCGTCTCTTACAGATGCTTTGATACCTTTCTGATGATGATGACGACGAACGGGAGATCTTAAATTTGCTGCGTTTTGGTGCTTTGAGCCAGTGGCTTGAGCACACCTAAGGAGAGGCTTTGCTAGGCTCCTTTCAGCCTAAAATAGCTTCAACTGAGCAATTTTAATTCCAAATACTCGGTATTGTTTCCTGTAGCCCTGTATCAACAGCGCAATGCATGCCTACCGATACACTGATATACCTGTTATCCTTTCGGACAGTGATTTATGCATTCACATCCCTGTATGTTGTGCATAGCGTGTTTAGACTATAAACACTGAATTAATTTTAAATCCATTAAAGTAGAGATGTCTCTGTAACGGTTAAAAATCCCGTAGGAAGGAAAACAATGTGCGCTGCTGCCGAAGAAGCGCTGGCTTTATCCAGGTTGGTTATTTTGAGCAGCTGAGCTGCTCCGCGAGAACTATTTATATCGGTTGCTGGGCAGCTGCAAAGGGATGGCAACTCTGAGCCCGGCCAAGGAGGTTTACGTGTAAACGGGTGGGAAAGGATGGTTTATTTATAAAGCAACTTATATGCATATATTTGTATGCAAGTTTTATATGCAGATATGTAAGTAAGTCTTCTCGCTCGGGTTAAACTTCTCTTGTGCCCTAGATACTGTTTTCGGGACATGTCTAAGTGTCTCGTAAAGATGCTGGAAGAGGAGTCACATGTCAGCAGCTCCTGAGGACAACCGAAAGGGAGCAATAATGCATGGCCAAAGCAAAATGTCGGCGTTAGRCTCTACAAACATGCAGAGACCCTGCATCGTAACCTCTCGTACGCTTTTATTCCCCTCCAGTGAAAATTATAATTTAATAACGCAGCAGCAATAAAACCCAACTCCCAAGGACGATCGCATTAATGCTRTTAGGAAAGGCAAGGTTCGCACAGTTTGCTTCCACTTTTTAATGTGTGTGGCTTCAAAATTGCGTACTGTAAATATTGTGCTTTCCACATGGTTTGCGATGCAAAAGCTTCGAGATTGCACCCCAAAATACTGATTTGCTGTGTGGATGGGATTCTTCGCRGCTAACTGCAGCTGTTAAAAGTTAGGCACCTAATATACGATAATSATCCTTATGCACTAAATGGAGAGAGAGACAGAGACGTTTCTGAAAAAAAAACCCACACAGACTGTATAAGACACCTATTTGTGATGGGATGAATTACCCCTTGGAATTGCCGAGTGTAATAATCTTTTATTCTTTTTTTCTAAAATAATAACACTTAGCATAGTATAAAGTTTGATTTTGAAACTGTATACATAGCTAGCTACTACCAAGCTGCTAACTACTACCAACTGCTACTAAGCACCTTAGAAAATCGTGCAGATGAAGATAATTGCATTCATCACAAATTAAGAATTTAATATTGCTTATCCGCCTTTATGCCTGTTATCCAGAGTGSTCAAAATAYAYGGCAAAGGATGGGAAGTGTCGCTATTGCATTTTGCAGATAAGGAAACTAAGCACTGTCATTTTACTCAAAGTCCCTGAAGAGTACAGTAATATTGCRGGTTATTTTACCATGTCTAATGCCGTGTCCGTCGGAGCACGCTGCTTCCAAAAAGTTCTTCAACCCAGATTGGATCTCCATTGCCACCCATAACTTTTTGCTTGCACCAGATATAAAATCTAAATCACTGCTTAAAAAAGGYCATGAACTGCAAATGGCTTTCTCCATCACGGGGTCGCATTCAAGTTGCTCGTTTTCAGAATTATTGCTTCATTCTGATTCTCGGAGGAGGAAAGAAAGGAAGAAGCAGCTTTTAGCACCCTCTCCTCCTGCCACCAATGCTTTGTAGGCTGCCGATGCCAGGAGAAAGCTCCTGGGTGTTCCTAGGTGAGGTTGATGTTGGTACTTCATCACAACTAAAGGTGCTGGGTGTAAGAGCTGTAGGGTTTATTTTTCCCCCTTTTTTRTCTTTTCTTAAGAAAATACTTCTTGCACTTCATTCTTTCTCATGACAACTATTTTCCTTTCTTCTGTTAGTCTGCAACCGAAAGGCAACTGCTACGGTAAGCATGATTTTCTAGTTGGAAAATATTGTAGGAAGGAATTTTAATATTCAAAAGAGAAGGCACTTGTAAAGCAGACAGAAAACAAAAGATAAGTTTGTAATCTTCTTAATGGTTATGGTTTGTTKTTGTGGTCCTCATAGCATTTATTCATGTTTTGATACTTATCATAGAAATTATCACACTTTTACCCCATTTTTACAACTTTTTTTTTTCAAAATCTTCCAAGCTTACAAGTCGTACAATGTGAAACTCGTGTTAATCACTAAAGTCTCTTAATGATTCTTACAAAATTAAGCCTTAAATCTTCTGACGACGTGCCTGTGTTTACTCATGTATACCATCTAACCAAGCTTTGCTATAGAATTATGATATTCTGTGTCCTGTGTCTTACCATTTGTGAAATTTTCATGTTCTCCAGTCACAACGGTTGTCCCCTACCTTGTGAATTGTTAGGAAATACGCTTCATCCATGAAATTCAAACTATTTAAACACATGCAGGAGCTCTAAAAGATCAATAGCTGTTTAAAAAAAAATAAAGTTCACCAGTTGTGCTAGCAAAAATAACTTTCTACAAGTTAATGAGGCTCTTAAGTAGGTTTGACAGCTTAGCCATCGTAATCGTAGTGGAAACGGGATTGGGGCTCCATCGGAAAATCATTATCTGAAACATTTGCGGCTCTGATTCTTATTGCATGAGGAACTGGAAGTGATGTTGCAATCTGAAAATTGGCAGCCCAGATCAAACCGATTGAGGGAGTGTGCGGAAAGGTGCCTACTCCATAGATTTACATTATGCCAAAAATTAAAATCCTTTAATACCTTAATGAAAAGTATCTTTTTTCTTAAGCGTCAGCATTTTATAACYGCAGCAAATGAACATTTCAAAGTAGGGGTCTTATGCTTCAGTAGATATTTATTCATAATTCTACCTAAATGTACGTGTGCATGTGTGGAAATTTATACTTTATGTAAATATATGCATATATATAAAGTATATATAGAGAGAATTGAACAGAAAAACAGAGCGTGTGGCAGGAGAGCTGGATATCTGCTGCTTAAGGTACTCTTCAGCATTATCAGAAAGCAGTGTACGTGTTGCATCTGTCGTCTGGAAAATGCCAGAAAATATTTCTGATTTATTATGTGGGAGGAAGAAAGTGAAAAAAGATACGGTGCTGAAAAATTGTACCCAGGGGGAGGAAGAACTGGCTAAACAATAATTTGTAAAGTTTTGCACTTGCTATATAAAAACTGCCCCCACTGCTTTGAATTTCAAATTTATAAATCAGCCTTCTCTTCCCTATGTATGGGCTGTACAGCAGTGGACAATTAGCTTTTTGTTGTATTCTATTTTTTTCTTCTTTTGTTAACAGAAAGGATGCAACTATTAAGCTTGTATAGCTTCCTCCTGAGATAAAGCACTGCAAAACTGTGTCTTACAAATGATATATTTCCCTCTGACCTAAAATAATAATAATGTCTATCTAGTCTGTATTTTAGATGAATTTAGTAGTTAAATAGCAGTCATCTCAGTTCTATCCTCTACTTCAGAGTTGCTGCAATTACATTTAGTTTTCTACCTTTGCAAATTGCCTGGTTAGGCTTGCAGAATGTATACGAAACAAAATAAACCAAAAATCTCTGATTTGCAATACTCAGATAGTTCTACTTTTATGATTCCAAACTAGTGTCATGCTTTTGATATGATTAGGTTAAACAGATAACATAAAGAAATCCAAGCATTATTAAAAAAATAAGCCTGGAATGACCTCRAGAAATGATTTAATTCACTCTTTTACCCTACCAAAGTTCAGATACAAAAAAATACTGATTGTGAAAAATAGATATGATGAAACTGAGGAAAAAAAAACAATTGAACTAGGACTCCTGAAGTAATTGTATAACATTTTTTTTTCTATTGGAGATTTATACCTGTTGAGATTGAAAGTCTTGAGTTTGACTTAAAGACTGAAAAGATCTGATAATTGAGTGGTAGCTTGAGTTTTGTTAAAAAAGTGTCGCGGAATTTCCGTATCACAAGAAATGTGGTATTTTGTCTGCTTCAGAAATGCTCTTCTCTGCATCTCCATGGAATTTTTCTGAAACGGGAATTTCTGTACGCCTCTTGCAGCATCRTTGTGTTGGATGAGACACTGCTCCATTATATTAAAAATACAGCTCTGTTTCCGGTTTGTGGAGTTTTGGGGCCTTGGTCCACTAATAASTGTTTTGAAAGACAATGTCTAATTGTATAAAGTTAGTAGAAGAGTATGGATCTTACAGTTTCCTGGTTCTCAAGGCAGGCATAACCTTCCCTGTGCCAAAAGCTTATGGTCAGGAGAGAAAGCAGGAGAAGTAAAGCATTTGTTYAGTCTATGTCTGTCTTGCTCTGTGGCAGATAGACACAAAATTCTGGAGACATGGCTCAGCGCGGTTAGAAACTCGAACGATTTTAGCAGCGTGCTTCTGGCAAGCTCTTGTGGTCACAGCAAGGAGCGCAAATAATGACTTTCTGCAACTCATCATTTGGCCAAGTCCAGACAGGTTAGCTTGAGGACATCTCCGTGGTAGCTGCWAACTCTTGGACAAATTTGAGAGTACCGTTGCAAATTTTATTAGAGTTATTAGGAAAAGAGCTGGGGAAATGAATAGCATGGGAATTGTTAAACATCCTTAATAAAGAGATTGATATTGTTTCCTCATATCCCCTGACTATTCGCAGGAAGACCTGGGAGAGAAATTTAGGTCRTCATACAAAACTAAGGTTGAAACATTAAGTGGTGAGAACATATATTCCAAAACAAGAAAAGCTTAAGCATTCTAAGAAAATTTGGTTTGTAACACTGTACAGAAATGAGAGCTARAGGGAGAAGAACAACAGAGGCAAAAAAAGAAAATGAGAGAAAAGGACAAATTATGAAGATAGTCTACCAAAAAGTGACTCTGACTCTCTCTACTGCATTTAGAAGTGCTACTTGGACATTCAGGTATTTTCCTTCCACTTTCTGTCACCTTCATGATATTTATTTCATTTCTCTTTCTCTTTGTTATCGTCTTCCTCTCCTTTCCCCCCTTTTTTGTGTTTTTTCCCCTCTCTTTTCTTCTTAGGTTTAAAGCAGCAGCAGAGGAATATCTACATGCACCTCCTAAGATGTACTTTCTAATAATGATGAATTGTATATATCCCTTTTCCCTTCACAGGATGCAAAAAATTTCACTTCCACTAATTTTTTTAGTTATTGCCACAGTGCAGCCATCCTTGAACAGGTTATAGCAGCTTCCCCAAAAGATAGAACAGCATTGAAAAAATTTTAATATGGAAGTATTGATGAATATGTATGCTATTAGCGCAAAAGTGTGGATAGGCAAAAGATAATTAAACAAATTAGAAAGCAATGAAAATAGACATTTTAATTAGAATTACCAAAAGCACTTTCGAGACCCATTGCAGTAGGTACTGCAACATGCTAAAGAACATATGCTCTAAATAGGCAATGAGCAAAGGATGTTTTATGAGTCAAAACTGAATTATGAAAAACTAAGCTACAGGAGAGAAGACTTCGCGGTGATAGTCCCATTTAATCACTTCTTACTACACAAGCGGTCCCGTCATGTTGAATAACGGTTAACTTGAATAGCACCGTTTTTGTTGCCAAAATCCAGTGGCATGTCCCAAGTCACGCAAGCTGTCTGGTCTTCAGCTGAATGTCTTAATTACAAGACGGTGATTTCTCTCTTTTTCCTTGCAAGGCTCGCCCCACGATCTTTATTGACCTCCAGTYGTTCAGACTTTGCTTTTACGTCCTGGGATAAAAGCACGGGTCACAGCTCAACGCTGTCTCATAGTGAGCTGTGCTTTTGCGCTGAGTTTTGCGCTGTTTCTGGTGGTCCAGAAAAGCAGGACCCACTGCAAATGTGCACCAACAGCACTGCTTCCCGCAACGTCTTTGGTTGTCCTTGGAGGCTTTCTGTGTAAGCACTCACCTCTAGGCTGCTCCGGGCATGCAGAGTCCCACTGAAATCTCTGCTTTAGGCAATAGCTGAAGGCACCGTGGTGAACAGGCTCCTTTCCGTGCTCATGGGTGTTTAAATACCAYAGAGGTACCATGCTGTGCTGAGTGGGGAGGTGTGGATGGACTGGGGCTGGCGGCTTGTATTTGATATTGTTTCAGTATGAGCAGAAGCATAATTGAAGTGAGCAAAGAGCTGAACTCAGGCAAAATTCCTGATGATAAAGCAATCTGAAAAATCACACAAAGGTTTAAGTCTTGAAACGGTATTTTCTTCTGTGTTATGTCATCGTAATCCTGCATTTTAAAATTTGCAGTTGTTTCTTCATTTTTTAAACTGTTCATTGGGAAGAAAGTTGGGGCGCTCTCTCTTTCTCCATAAATAAAATTTGCCAAAATAAATCACATTATTCCCTGTAGACCTGAGGCTGTAGAACTGAGTCTATAGTAGGAAGATTACTGTCTTCGGGTAAGTTTTGCAGGTAGTGATGAATTTGCTCATAGAACAGATGAGTATCAGTCAAGTTGCTTTATTCCCAGCAGAAGAGAAGATAAGGTGGCTCAAATGTGCAGAGCAGAGGAGGAATCAGCAGAAATTGTCAGGATAGGGACAGAGTCTGTATAAATAGAAATAGGGATAAGAAGAAAGAAGAAACTTAGGGTAATATTGGCATGGGATTGCAAAGGACATTTGTAGGGCACAAGAACGATAATAGCTTGGGAAGACAAGGTGATCTGAACTCAGCCAAAGCTTAGGAGACAGCAGGGGAAATAYGTGGTATATTTTCATGGACTGTTTCACTCTTATGTGAAGTTCTGCAAGAGAACTAATGAATGAGCTAGCATACATATTATAAGAGACCTCAGTGTGGTAGAGGAGCATTCTGTCCTCCTCATGTCTTTCGGTAGGACTAGTTGACTTGGAGACATTCCAGTGGCAGATGAGCTTGTGAAGTCATGAAAGGAAACTGGAAAATAAAATATAAAAAGAAAAAACTGCTACATTAAGACTGTTTCAAGGTAAAGAAACAGAGGGAAAAGGAAGGGAATCAGGAGACTGAGATCGGACAGAAAAGTAAGGAGGCATAATAGTGCTGGAAAATGGATTTAAGGAGGTAAAATAGAACTTGTCTTCAGCAGCCCCATATGCTGTGAAGGCTGTGTGGGATGGGGGCTATTTCCTCAATCAAGGAAGGAAACAAAGTCCATGTAAAAGTATTTTTAAGGCTCATTCTTTGGCTTTGCCTTTACTGTCCAGGGAACATCCCTTAATTTTTCAGGATCAGAATGTGTGTGTCATATAATTTAAAATATCCTAGGGGATATTGCAGTAGTCCAAGAGCAGGTAAAGTACTCTCCTGCGTTCTCTTGARCCTAGCCTACTTTTGCTTCACTCCAGTAGTTCCCTGACTTTGACAAGTTCGGGAGTGAACATTTTTTAAAAAAAATTCTTCTGCTACACAAGATCTGTTTGAGAGATTCCWATAGTTCCTACTATATGTCTTCTACTAAGACATGATGCTTTTTAATCCCATACCATGAGAATAATGTTTAGCTCTTCAAATGCAATAATGGACCTTCTTAAACAGGTACCACCTTTTTTCTTATRAAAAGTACCTCTTTTGAGTAGGTTGTGCTCAGAAGTTTAGTGGTAGCAGGGTTGCAAAGAAAGAATTTTTAGATGTTTACAGAGCGGGTTCTTTATTCAGTGGATATGGAAGATGTGAAATGTGGGGTGCTACCAGCTAAATACAAGCCTATGCACTTAGTACATCGTGACCTCTGGCCATGCTGTGTGAGATATCTGTATGGATCAACTGTGCTGCCTTTGCCTGGCCAAAAGCAAGCTCRGAAATGCCGTCTTTGGTAATTGAATGRACTGACAGTTTCTGCTGGGTGATGTGYCCATTGCATAAAACATCAAGTCTCCTGTCTGCCCAGAAAAGGTTCTTGTGGATAAGGCACTCAGGAGACCGATACACTGGTGACTGTGCCTTAGCCATGCTGTGTGGTCTTAGGAAAATCACAGAGAGTGGAAATCATCTCCAAACTCTAACCACCCCAAATATAAGGGTCACACCTAATCTAGTTGTTTAGAATCCCCTGTATTCAGCAGAATTGTCTCCAGAGGGGGATTCTTCCCACTCTAGGACACTTGCCCGTGGTAGATGGACTGTGCCTCCTTCTGAAAAAGCCTTCCTCCTTCCTCGTTTGCAAAGACAGCATCGATAACTAGCTTGGGCTGGGTGCCCCACTTTTACATGGCTATGGTTAGATGAAATGAATCCAACCCTTAATCTGTCTGTGCTGTAATCATCACATGCAAATTAAGGATATTAATGTTTCATTTTCAGCTGTTTCCCATAGAAGCAATAATTAGGTATGACAGAGAGCTGATTATGTTGGAACATACAAGTATACAGCACTTCAGGAGTCATAAAGAAGAGAAACAGGATATGTGATTAGTGGAACAGAAGAATAATATCAATATAGATAATCATATTTTACATTTTACTCCTCACAAATCAGAATGACTGAAAGTATTCAMTATAGCCTCCATCATTTCCTAAAAAAAGAAAATAATAATCAGCTATCCAGTGTGTTTATTTTAAATCATTTTTTTGCAAGGAAATGGAAAGGTTTTTGGTTTTGTTTGTGTTTTGTTCTCCTCCTCTACCCTWCCTTTTGTTAATCTTTTTTCTAGCAACTCCCAAGTATTGCATGTGTTGACATCACTGTGCCGTTGTGTACCGTTGCTGGTACAGATGAAGGTCAGTTTGAAAGCCTATGTTTTGAATTAAGTTCTTTATTATGACACTTCACGCCTGTTAATTAGATGAGTCATATACTTGATTCACCACAGAGTTTATCTTTGCAAATAATCATGAAAGAATTACTCAAAGACATCAAGCCAGACCTCTAAAGGGAAGCGGTCTTCTAAGTATATAATGTTAARCAGCAAAGAATTAGGAAAAGAAAAGATGGAAACAGAAAATAATAGGCTATAGAAATATATAAAAGAAAATGGGATATATAAGAGAAAGAAAAAATATGAATATATGCAAGCTTTTCCATATCAAGTTACATAGTTGTCATGATGTTGGATCTGATATGTAGTACATATACACAGATGATGTCTTTAGTCTTACATCGCTTTTAAACATTAAACATTACTTTCAAACAATTACATCTTTTAAACCAATAAAGCAGCGTTAAGCGGAATCATTATAAATGTAGGACAATTTACAAAATATGAAGTCACCAGTATTAATAAATCGTATGATATTGTGCAGATATGCTGAATAAAGAGACTTTTACTTAGAATGTCATTGAATATCYTAATATTAGTATTAGTAACAGTATTAGTATTAGTAATATTAGTAACAGAATTAAAGAATAATGATTATACTTTATAAATATATGTTTAGGGAAAAAAAAGGAAAAAAGTATTAATAACAGAAGATGCCTCTGGAAAAGTGTGTCTGCTGCTTTCTCACAGCCATATGCAATTTCATCTATTCAGAGGGAAAAGTTTTTTAAAGAAATTAAATCTAGACTGTAAGTTGATTAATCCTTGTGGAAAGAACCTGGATTCMTCTATGAGGAATGACAAAGATTGGATTTTATTACTGCTTTTTAGGGTCATTTTTATAATTAAGGAAGGGATAAGTCTACCTCAGTGTTTGTACATGTTTGGAGAAGAAAAGGGAATTTCATTCATTCAACCTCCATCCACTGTTACCACCAAAATTATAGAAGGTAGCAGAATTTTTTGATACAGACTTAGATTCACAAATTTATCACAATATGAACTATAGTCGTCCTTTGCTGTTTTGTGACTTAGTCCTAAATGAGCGTTTCAGAATTGTCATGCCCGTCTTAGGAGATGCGGCAAATTCGAGGCCAGCGCCATGGACGGACAGAACAGTAAGACATCTCCTGAGCTATGTGGAATATGAGGCTTTATTTAATGAAATTCAGACAAACCAAGATGACTTTCTTACATTTACTCAGCATCAAGAGATCTTGCGAATTCTAAAAACACGTTTGTAAGGAACATGGTGTGAGAGCAGCAATTCGTGAAAGCTTCTGTTTTGTCCTTGACCTTTACATTTCAGCAGTGCCGCAGTCTGCTGGAGCCCATTGTTAAATGCCAGCCTGGAGTTTTGAAGGCATAAAAGATCATCAATTATAAAAAGAATTGGCTTTCAAATGAAGATCGATACAAGTCCGCATAGAAGTGAGGGAAACAGAGCTACATGCAGCAGCATTAAAATGTGGAAAGGGAAGGAAAAGTTGCTTGGCAGCACTAGCAATGGAAGAATGAAGGAGGCCACCTGCTACTGAGGAAGAGTCTGCGTAGATAGGATTGTAGCCTGTTGGGAGACAGACATCTCCTAGAAAGGCAGATATTCACCAGAATATTTGGGGTTTCTAGCCATACAAACATGAAGAGGCTATTGGGGTGTGATGATGGTGTAGGACATGATGATCTAGGACCGGGTTAGTGGCCACTGTAGCACGCTTGACCACTAAGTAGGTACCGGTTCAGAGAGGCTTCCAAAAATCCACCGCCGGCAGTCTTAGTAGTTTGGTAAAGGTGTGCGATTCATCCCTTCTAACTTTCAACTTTGGCAGCGTAGAARCCTACATCTGAGCTGGCCAAAAMCATCCAGTGGTTAATGGGCAAAGAYAGGAATTTCTATTGGGTGGTTCAGCYGATGTGTTTTAGACATCTATCTGAAGATRAAATCATGCCYTAAATGTGCCCTGGTCATATTAACTGTTTAGGAACTCCAGACAACTATCTGAGTAGACCCCTATATTGCAAATATCTCCATGMGTGCAGAYTATTTTTAGATTAAAACACCATTGTGTTTTTAGTTACTAATTGCCTTATTCCCCCACTTAAGCTGTTCTATTTTACTTATAATGCTCCTAATTTATTGCTCTGCAAGCTAATGTTCAGTGTGAGCAAAACTGTTAYATTAACAGAGGTGCAATTTAAGTTTGGATTTACTTGAGGCAAAAAGACAGCTAAAGTGACATCTGTTAAGACTTTTGCTATGCCATGCGTGCTCCAGGTCATGTATACAAGAGGCTTTACAGCTGTATAATCTCCTTTTCCCCTCCAAATGGGGTCACATGCAGCCCTCATCCAATTTACCCTTGAAAGCAAGCAGCTTGAAACTTTTGGGGTGCAGAAAATACTCCCTAACTAAAGCAGCGTGGGTAATAATGCATGTTACTTCAGGATGATAAGAGTGCAGGAGCTCTTATTAATTGCCTATTTTCAATACGTTGCTAGTGTTGATGTTAAAAAACCCAAAAAACKAAATGTACTTAAAGACATCTCATATGTTCTGGCGACAGACATGTATGCAAATGCAATGAAAGCCTTGTTTCCATTTGTGACTCTC
This sequence comes from Apteryx rowi, assembly GCF_003343035.1. Classification (NCBI taxonomy): domain Eukaryota; kingdom Metazoa; phylum Chordata; class Aves; order Apterygiformes; family Apterygidae; genus Apteryx; species Apteryx rowi. The sequence continues at coordinate 3,089,836 of NW_020449974.1, forward strand.
TTAAGTAAGCTTGTCAGTATAATCTTTCAACAAATAGGAAGAAACCTGGCATGATTACGTGCTATTTAAAATTGGTAGGCTAAATAATACGTGTAAAAATTAATCTTTACAAAGCTTTTCTAATGCTTTACAACTCTTACAAGAAAGTTATGTGATCCAGTAGAGATTATCTACAAGTCCAAAGTGTGTGAAGTTTCATCTGTTTCAACTATTTGATCTTATTCTTTTCTTCAAAGGCGGTCCACGTGGGAAATGTTCAAAATAAATAAATAAATAAATAGACTACAGTATGAAAAACAGGGAAATTTATGGCACTTTAAGATATTACCTGATTTTTCTATTCTGACCTGCAAATTACTGCTTGTAATAAAACATGGCAATATAACAAAACATGAGGGCACTTTTAATTATCTTTGAAACCCACAGAGAGAAAGATTCCTATTAGATGACTGCCCTTTTTATTTTTATTTTTTAAGCACTTTGGCAAATTGCTGCTAAGAGGAGATAAATGCAGCTTCAYATTTAAATTAAGATTATCTTTAGGCTAGTAATCTCATTTACTGTTCAGCAATTTTAATTCAAGTCAAGACAGTACGATTAGTGTCATCAACCTGCTGCTATCCCTCATTGCTTTGTGACTGTATTTACTATTGTTAAGATAAGACAACTTATATAAGGTATAAGTCAAGATAATAAATTATTAGAGGTAGAAAACATCAGTAAGTGTTGCTGGTGCAGCCTGTTGAGCTGGACTTACCTTCAGACACTGGCTCTGCATAAACAGAAAGTCTCGTTAAAACGCTTGGCAAACTTAATAAATTTCCATTTGAGCATGGAGACAAATTTATTTCAAATGTCATTCTGAGAAGTGGGTTTTTTTTTCCCCTTAATTGCATGGTTAAAATTATATCTCTTTTGAATATTTATATTACAGGGATTAAGATTGTAAGAACCATTTTCCGTATGATAAGTTTTATTCACCACAGCGAGAAGGGCTCTTGCTGTTGCTTATCCAGGCTATTTTTAGGAAGGCACATGCCTGAGTTCTTGCTGCAGCTTGCATGGATGTAAAATTGTTTGCCGTTTCAGGTATACAAAATGGGCAGTAGCTCTGAGCATACTTTGCCTTCCGAGCAAAGGGGCTTTTTTTATTATTCGAGGCTTTTTTATTAGTAGTATTCTTTATTTTCTGCAGCTGCGTTAGCGAGTCCCAGAGGAAACCCGAGTCCCGTTATTAGAGGGGGAACGGAGCGGCTCACCCCGGGTGAAAAGTGCRTGTGAGAGCTGGGACGTGGGAAAGGCGACCCGGGAGAGAGGGGGCGATGGTGGCACACCCAAAGCACATGCACGAGGGAGAAAACAGGGAGTTTTTTTCCCAAGGAAAGGAAGGGCCACGAAGGGATGGAGAGAAAAGCCCAGCAAGGAAACGTTAAACAAAAGCAGGAGGCACTAGGATGCGTTTCAACTGCACATAGATTCCACAGATAGCTGAGCATCACCCATATATATAGAACAACATGTACATTTAGATAAATATATGTGTGTGTGTGTGTGTGTGTGTGCGTGCGCGTGTGTGTGCATATGTGTGTGTATAAATTAAGAAATGGGGATACGGGGCATGATTATATATATTGGTGCATAATGGACAATGGGAACTGTTGCAAGAGTATGTCATGCCAGAAGCATTTTTAGTTCGTTACCGTTCAGCGAGGTGTTTAGTATATACTCGTCTTTAAACTTATGAGCAGTGGGATTAATCATGCTTCAGGAAACCAAAGCATGTGGTGCTATTAAGACCTTGAAATGTGTGGATATACTCAGAGCTCAGTGATTGTGTGTGGTTCACACGGTCATGTGGGCTCTTTCTCCATCCCCTTCTCTCCCCTCTTAGTCTCTCCCTCCCTCTCTCTCTCTTTATACATATATACGTATGTATAATATGCATATATATATATATTTTTTTCCCTGAATTAAGAAAAAGATTGTGGCTAGACTTTCCTGCTCTTCTATTGATTCCCCTTTATGTATATTTATGAATCAACCCTGCTTAGGATAACTTTTACCCTGGCTAATAAATATACTCCTGAAGGGTTGATCCTTTTCCAATTTTCATTTTTATTTTTATTTTTTTTGGAATAGCCAGTGCTGGCTTTAATAGAGGTTGTATGGGGAGTAAGGGGAATTGTCAAGAGACAATGCCGCAGAGCTACTCTAGAGTATTCACTTATGCCTCCTTTCTCTGTAAACTGCTGATTATGTTTTTTATTATTCAAAAGATAGTTATTCTGGCCTGATAATCCAGTCCTGTGGTAGGGTGTACAAGTGTTGGAAAGTGGCAGGGTTTAGCAGATTGAGCAGAAGTTCAAAGATAGCCTCGTTCTCTATGTAGGTCTAGGTTCTAAGAAAAAAATTAAACCAAGATCGCCCGTAGGCTGTTTTTATTTTAATATAATTTATTTGTTTAGGCTCATTACCCTGGCTGTAAATCAAGCCCCATGAATTTCAGACGTGTTCCCTACACGTTTGAATGACTCAAGCAATAACCCTTTGACAGTGGAAAGCACGAGCAGAACTTAAGATTGCTTAAGGCTGATTCAAAAAGGGCTCAAAGAGCTTTGGACCAGCAGAAGTCACCCAAGAAAACAGATCCCAAGTAAACTGAGGACTTAACTTAAGAATCTCTTCTCACCCTGACAACTTTAATCAGATAAAAGCAGAAATTACCCAAGCCTTCCTCAGCTATGAGCAAGATCAAGTTCAGAATACTTCTGCAAAATTGAGAAGAGTGGAGGAAAAGCCACTGAAGATAGTTCCGTATTTAAAATGCTTAACCACCTCCTGTAATATCTGCAGTGACCAAGTGCGAAAGGAAAATGAAAAGTACTGTGGTTAGTGTAGAGCCAAGGAAGTACGAGTTAATTCTCCTTAAGGGAACCCAAGGAACCCATTTTGGTTGATTTTGATGGGATTTGGATCAAGTCCCATACTTAAGTTCAAATTTTCAGGTAAGTGTCAGCATCATTGGACTTCTAAGATTTTATCCCCCAATGGAAAATTCGTTAGCTAAGTTGAACTTAAGATTTTTTTCCATCCTAGCTTAAGTAGGCTAGAATATAGGTTGTCTACTCTTAAGTCTAGCCTGGAGAGAAAGAAAAGAAGCATTTCTGTGAATAGCAGGACTGCTGAAGTTGTCTCTTAGGGGTCTGGGCCTCACAAAGGCAACCACGAAGGCACAAACTTCAGTTCCTTGAGAAGCCAGGCTGCAAACCGCATCGGATTCATTGGCAACACATACCAACCCACTCCACTCAATTCCCTTTTGTTCAAAAGCCCGGCGTTTACGATTTTAATTAGTAAATAAATATTGAGCTGTAGTGATAAACAGGTTGATTAAAAGCATTCAGATTTACTGGGAAAGACTGCTGTGTTTGGATAGACATGTTTATCGGGCAGATTTGGATCCCATGATGCTAAATGCTCTATAGTCAAAGAAAATTGCATTTCTTGCCCTAAAGCAATAGCTTCATTTATGTATTTTCCTAAACTGAATATTGGATGCAATTTGCCGCTGTTGCATTTTTGGACTTTTTAATCAAACCTTGCTATTTATTTCACAGTTATTTATTCAGTTGAATTACTTGAATCATAGAAACTTGTCGGACGATTGCTAAGATTTCGACTTGAAGTTTCTTGCGTCGTTTTAGTGTTTGGCTGAGTAGGCAACGAGAAACTTTTTTGTTCGTAGCYGCACACAAACGTACGGTACCTGTGGCAGGCACGGTGCCTATAAAAACACTAGCGCCAATCATAGATCCAGATGGGGCCGTTTCAACTTTTCTCCAAACGCAATATACTCTAGTTTTGGGCAGGTCCAAGTTGTGCTGGTTGGTCCCAAGTCATGGTCATTTTATTCATATGTACTTCGTATCTGTGAAACTGTCTACAAAGGCTAGGTTAGCAACCGGGCTTCAGTTTTAAAACAGTGGTATGTCATTTTTTCATGAGTACATTAAGCTGTTTTTGACAAACACCGTCCACAGTCAAAGGCGTGACAAATATATTCCTTAATTGTAGGCCCTACTTAGAGCGAAATTAGAATAGATCATGTAACCAACACTTTGTTTAATAGACTGCATCAAATACAAACCAGTGACAAGTGACTATTTCAGAGCATTTTCATAACTCAGTTAATACAATGCGTAGGTCAACTTTCAAGACATGACCGTCAAGTTCAATTCATGCCATGTACAGTTAGAAAAATATGCTGCAGTTCTTTCCTCTGTTTGTCTTCCGTTATGCGTGGCCAAAAGCATGACCAACCACCTATATTCGGGGTAATCTCTGGTATTTCGCCCTGAAAAAGGAGCAGCCCACAATTGTGCTCTTTCAGGAGCAAGGTAGGGATGAAATTTATCTGTTTCTCCTTAGATGCTGGAGGAAAATTAAGAAAAATCTAGCTTTTACACTGTAGTTGTCTAAAGAGTGTTCTTGAATGTAGATCTTAAGAAGCAATATAATATCACTCACTAAAGTTCAGCTTTTATTTCTTCCTATAAAGTAAGTGTATACCTCTTATATTATTCCTAAGTTTCATCCTATGTCTAATTGCACATGGTGTTACCTTTTTTTTGTGTCAATTATATAATATAGTTACTTAAAATGAGTCTAAAAATATTGGTTTACAAGTAATAAAATGAAAAATAATAAATTACTATGGATATGCAAGAGGTATTAAGGTAGGTACAGAATAGGTGTAGCTAGTATTTATACATTAATATTTATAGATAAATGTTATTTGCAATGGAAATATGCTTACAGATTCTCCATTACAGCGTAAAACTGGCTTCTGTAGAATGTTTAATCATCCTCAAATAGGGGCTTCTGGTGTTTGCTTTCCTACAATTTATACCTCCTTCATTATGAACTTGATAACAGAGTTTTATTCAGAGTGAAATTTCTCAAACACGTTTTCCAGAAATCAGGGGGCCGAGTACGGCTGGGATGAGACGCCGTCAGCACCCTGTTTTGCGCGATGATTGCAATCAAAAGCTGCACACGATCTTCCCAAAAACTGCTGTAGTGCTTCCGATACAAGTTGTGCTAACGTCAGGGCAGGTTTTGGTTTTATACCTTTGATAAATTTGCCAGTCGCCCTTCGTTTCGGCCCATAAATAAATACATAAGTAAATAAATTAAATTAAATCATCCATAGGATTAGTCGATAATTTCGGCTGATTTATTTTCGAAAGGGACTACGGTTTGCATTATAATTCCGCCGCTCGGTTAAGCACCCCTGTATTTTTATGCCTGCCAGCAAAGAACTAATAAAAGCAGGCTGCTAAGCTCGAGGACAGAAAAACCAAATCGCTTTGGCCTCTCCGACGGGCGTGACTGACGATCCCCAGCGCATCCCTCGCGATTTCACCCCTCCACGTGGGGATACGCTGGCCGCCGCACCGCCGCCGCCGCCGCCGCAAACGGCCTAATCCCAGGCTGCTCCGAATAACTTGAAGGGAAACTGTTTTGCTTTCTCGCACGCGCCACGGTGGAAAATGCAGCACAAAGTCACTTTTTTTGTAATGACCGCTCCTTCTTCCGTTGGCATTTCCGGAGGCTTGGCTCCGATACCACAAAGCACTTTCAAAAATTTTGTGTTTACCTGAAACGTATAGATGGTCTTAGTGCGTATGCAATAAAATGCTTTATTAGATCTAGGCCTAAAATGCGTGCCTCAATAGAAACCTGATTGCTGCTGCGTCCTGTAATGATTTACAGCATTTCTTGGTTGTGCTAGGCCTTGTTTACTGTGAATTATAATAGCAGAGCTAATAAAAAACTGCAATAAATACTTAAATCAGTGACACGAGATGAGGCAAAGGACATTAATAGTCATTGCCGAAAAATTCTACAAGATAAAATATTTGAGGAAGGATAGGCGTTTCAGATGATTTTATTGAGGAACCAGAAATTAAAATACAGTGCAGTATTGACATTATTCATTTTGCTTAGTAATATATTGAGTAATTTTTCAGTAGGTTTTTTGTGCTTAGAATATGATCGCTTCAGTCAAATGAAAAAAACAGAAACAAACTCTCCCCCTCCAAAAAATAACCCCAGCTCTGATGCTTAAATCATTATTTACAAATATACCTTGTGTTGCCTTTTGGTCTCCACCGAGACCGCCAATGTTTTTCTTTCTGGGAGCCCCTGTTGTGGCGGGGCGCCGCCGTTGAGCGGGTTCCTCCGCCRCTTCCGTGCATCGTATCCCGGAAAGAGGGGGCATTCGGCCTAGGAGAGGGTGAAAGGAAGCGGCTCTCATTTAGAGAAGCTGCACTGGTGCCTAATTTCGGTATTGTTCAGGCACAGAATTAAATTCTTGGCAGCTATGCAGTTTTATGTAATTTCCACCGTTTTTCACTGAGCAAGAAAAAATAAAAAGCACGCTGTTTACGTTAAGGACTGTACGGTGACACTGCAGGAGGATGGGGTCAAGATTCAGACCCTCCGGAAGTATAAATATCGATGAGTTCCCACCCGCCTGCCCTTCATCTTTTGCTCCTGCAGTCATCTCTCAGGCCACATTCAGCTCTGAAATGCGGGATGTCCAGGTCTGGATCTTGAACGTACGAGTGCATCCCAGTTCCCGCAGATGTAGCGGACATGCTGTAAGAGAAAACGACGCTCAGATTCAAGATCCATGATCGTAGCTGGCCTGACGTTTGTGAGGGAATGAGGTTTTGCCGCTGTCTCTGCTCTGGTGAAAGAATTTTCACGTTTTCCTACATAACCTCGCTGCTGTTTTTATCGAAGGCTGCAAACGCGCTCACCACTTGCTGCCCGGCATATTTTAAAAGTGCAAAATACGAAATCACTGATTTTTGTTAGAGGCATATACTTCACTTCAGATTAATTTTTTCAATCGTCTGGTGATAGTTAATGTTTGCAAGGAAAGATTTCCACCTTAAATCACCACCACTTTCATCAAAATGCTTGTCTTTTAACCTTCGGGGAGCAACTTTCCCAAAGAGCTGTAGCTCTGTTGGCTTGGATCTCTCCTCGGCTCATTCAAACGGCGGGATCTAAAGAACTGATATATCACCTGCAGAAAAGAGCACACAGTCCCGAGTATGTGCTATTGAGGAGTCAAGAGCTTCGTTGACAGATTATTTCTCAAAGAAATAAACCTGGCAAACTGAATCAAGCGGGAGTCAGTAGCAGTGTGAAGCTCGTTAGATGTTTAGGGCTGGAGAAAGGGGATGCAGGAGTTAGAGCGAGGAGGAGGAGAGGAGATGAGATTTTACTTAACTAGCAGTTTCGGAAGGAAAATACGTTTAACGAGTGCAGTTTTCTTGTATGTATTGAAAAAGGAGACAGCATTACRAGAAGATTTTTACACCTACTGGGACTTTTATGTTGTTGTAGACAGGAATAGAAGAGTCGATGCTGTGCATGTAGGAAGCACATCCATTTCAATATTTCCGTGGATTTAGCAGTATAACCTATTTTTTCCCCTTTAACATTTCAAAACTATTTTTATTGGAATGAATTAAAGGTCTTGTATAAAAATATATTGAGCTGTAATACAAACCTTGGGCTTGATCCAAACACGATGATGTCAGTAGAAATCTTCCTGTTGACTTTGGACGAGACTCTTACACTCATTCCCCCAGCAATTATTTATGCCTTCTGGAAAAGAAGCATATCTAACAGAAAAGTCTAACCTGTCTACAGCCTTGTTTTTGAGTTATCAAGTTTTTTTTTTTTTTAAGCCTTTCTAAGATAAGATACAACAGTACAGAAACCTTAGACTCTCACTGTACTATTTTTTTTGAAGCTGGCAGAAGGGAAATCATTTTCTATTATATCCATTTTTAGACACTTGAATCGTTAATTGCCGATTGTTAAAGTTAATAAGCATTCGCACTTCAGAAGAGCGTTCTGTGTTAGTAAATGACGCAGGATGTTTTTCCCCTCAAATGAAGCATGGAGAAGGAAAGCAAACGTTCTGAAAATTAGTCAGCACAGCCTATTCTGCCTGCGAACAAGCTCTACCTGTGTTTTTCTCCTTTACGTCCTCCTTTTCTGCTTCCAGAGTTGTGTGGATTTTCAATAACAGCTTTCTACCTGAAKTTTTTTGGTCGTGTTTGGTCTTTGTCAGAGCCAGTGCAATGGCTTTATTTCTCCAAGGCTAGCAATGCTGGTGGGGGAACTCAGCCCCAGAAAGCGGCCAACAGAACGGTGGCAGTCGATGACAAATTTGGGTCCTCAACAAACAGAGCAGGAGCAGGCAAACAGCCAAGAAAGGCTCTCTGAGCTAAGGGACATGAGGCAGGAGCATGGGTAGAGCTCAGGGTGGGATGGGAAGGGTTGGAGTGGATGGACTCCATCACGGGTTGATAGGTTTGGGTGGGAAGAGATGTTATGAATGTCAAAGTGAGAATTTGGGGGCAAGCATGGGGTGATGGGTTCTTTAATGAACATGATTTGAGACGTTGGGACACGTTGGGAACTCAAGAGGTTTGTGAGTGGGGAGAAGTTAGGGTGTTGGGGCAAGGTAAGAACATAATTATATCCGTACTGGTAGAAACCAAAGATCTAACGACACCCGTATCCTGTTTTTGATGGTAGTTGGTAACAGGTGCTTAAGAACGTAGCAAGACAAGCGCTGAATGATTCTTCTCCTTTGGACAATGACTTAAGGAATTTTTGAGCTAGAAGTTGCATCTGGGGCATCTTGCGTAATAATTCTTGAATTTTTCCTACCACTTTCTGAATCCTGTTATATATGACTCCAAAATATGCATGACAAATGTTTGTATGTGAGAAATTACTTTGTTTCTTCTGCCTAATAATTCAGTGCTGTTCTCCCCTAGGTCTTGTATAATGAGAACAGTGAATAATTATTCTCTATTCACCTTTTCTGTGAAGTTTATAAATGCATCGGTCTGCCTTTCATTTTTTCCCCTAAATTAGAGGATTCTCACCARTGTAATCTCATTTTGAAGGGAAGAWTTTTTATAACTTATTGCTGTTTTCTGTATTTTCTGTATTATTGCTTTTTTGGTTTGCCGGTGGCACTGAAGGCATAGATGCACCCCTGTATGGTTTATATGGTTTCATGGTGATGTTCTCTGTGTTGTTCTCTACYGCTTTCAAAGCAGTTCCTTGCATCCTGCTCATCTTACTAATCATGTAAGAACATTAAGGTCATGTTTTCAGAGAATAATCCACACCGACACAAGATTTCCTACCTGAGTGAATTGCTAAAGTATTATCATAAATATATTGTTGGGGTTCTGCTAGCACTTTTAACACTGAATTTCAGCTGATATTTTGTTTCTCAGCAACCCTTCACACTCAGTTATTAGTTTTGATTACCCTGAATATTTTGATATCATAAGSAGATTTGGCTACCTCACCATCTCTACATCATTTATGAACATACTGATGAGCCAAGATCCAAAGCAGATCCCTGTGGGATTCTGCTGATAACTTTCTCTCATTGTCAAAATTGACCTCTTTGATCTTTTAACAGGATACAAACCTGTGAGCTGATTTTTCCCATTGTTCCAATGACAGCTTACTTCCTTTAAGAACTTGTGTTGAAGGATCTTACTGAACTTCAGAAAGCTCAAAATATCTAACTTTCTCTAACAAAAGTTGTGAGATACTGAATCTTCTCCATAATGCTACCTTAATGCATGTATCTACTAATTCTGTGCTCTGTAGTTCTTCTTTGCCTGTTACACTGGTCAGATTTGCTGGTTTTATTTCCAAGGTTATCACTGAACCTTTAAGCTCTTTTTTTTTCTTTCTTTTTTAATTCATGTCACGTTTTCCACCTTCTATTGTTTGTTACAGAGGAATGTTTAAATAACAAGCCACTCAGTATAGTTAGTATTTCAGCATKTTATTTRTAAGTCCCTTYTAAAACTCTTGGGTGTAGACCATGTGATGTTCATAAGTTGTTTCTGTTTGTTTTTACTAAAATCTGTGCCACTGACAGTTCAGCCTGAGACTTCTCAGATCRTCTTCTGTAAAGATTGGCTCAGATGTGTGGACCTCCATGACGTCCAGTCTTGGTAACTGTAGTAAACAAATGTGTTTAGTTTTTCTGCTGTAGCCATTAGGACTTTGTTRTATCTTCCTTGATCAGCTGCCATGAGCCTACAGACTCCTACCGAACAGGAGCTGGAATGAGAAAGAGAGCTCTGGGGTAGGTGGACTGGAGGACTTTGAGGTAGGCTGAAGGTCTTAAACCTTCCAGTTGGATGGGATGTGGGGTGCTGCAGTACCCAGCTTTGCYACAGGAAGCATTTGGGCCCTTTGGGGCAGGAGGGTTGGAGTCTGGAAGGTCTTAGTCAAATCCTTATTATTATTAAAGGACRTCTTGCCCCCTGTCCAGCCCTGTCCACGTTTCAAAGTTCTTCTGAGAGTGTTAATATTTTTTCTAGTTGCTTCTTAACAGTCTTCAGATGAGTAAACTAATTACTGAGAAGTCYACTCATATTAGCAATGCTTTAGAGAAAGTCGTAGGTATGAGATCTGCTTTGTCCTATCYGCTAAACATCTCTACCCTTCACAGCTATGCTAAATAATCATTTCTGTTGTGGTTTATTGTTTTGTTTCTGTCATGTCACTGTATTAATAAAAATGTCAGTGTATTAATAAAATACGTCATTCTGTTTTGTCAGTGGACAACTCCTGCCATTTAAAAAAWATATATAKAGAGAGAGAATCTGTTTTATTGTTCTGACTAGGGAAGATAATCATATTTAAACACCAGTCATGAAGATGCCAAAAATATGAAGGTTTTATGCTACATGTTTTAAGAAAAATATATTTGGTGAGTCTATTGTGATGTATCTRTTTTACCAGTAAATTCCAGTTCTTTACATAGTTTTGTCTTATTCCTGCTTATATAGGTGTACGCATCTGGCAAATCCCAATGAAAGCATCCAAGCTGTAYGGAGTAAAATATTGCAACCTTGTCAGACGATCTTTATTTAAAAAGGACATAAATTTGAGGTTATTCAGCTCTCCCCAAACACACACTCAACTGAGTTATTATGTTTATTAAAATGCTTGTTTACATTACACCCAGATACAAGTGAAAAACCCCAATATTCTATATAGATAAAATACATTGATTTGTTGGGAAGTGGAAGAATTTTATATCGTCTGTCTTTTGAGACACCATTAATATTTATTGGGTAAAAAAAGCCATTTTTTAAAGATGTCAGCAAGTATGGGACAGCTTAGGATRAATTCCTGTGATGCAAGGTACAGGACCATGTTCTCAGCTTTATGTACCTGATAAATGTTGTTCAGCTTCTGTCAATGTCACCGGAGCCATTAGCGGATCACTTCAAAACGTTCAGTCATTTAAAAATGAGCGGAGCTGTTCTTATGGACATCCATTATTAAAAATATAACAGAGTCGTCATGAATGACTTTCATCTCACATCAGCTCCCCATCCCTGTACCTGCCTTGTCATCAAGGGAGCTGTTCCTAATCTATAACCATTATAGATCCTGAAGTCAAAAGGGCCGTTTTGATTATGTGTAATCTGACCTCTGGCATAACACGCGACATAAAATTCCACCCGCATCAGGCCTGATGATTAAGCCCATGCTTCTCTGAAAGGTGGTGAATAATGTGTCTCACCTAACTTGCTCTCTCTGAAAAATAAGCAYGTGGTCTCAGCTTTCTTAAGTAAATGGAAGGAGAGAAGCCCTTTTTTTCAGGAAGACTCAACCCACATGTTTCAGGTACTTAAAACATAACGAAATGAGTTGCCTGCAGGTGGTCCTGTCCATCTCCAGTGCCTAGGCTGTGGTTTAGAGCAGGTTCATAACTTAAATAGCCAGGATTAGTTGATATGAAGCCTTCCCATACAGCTTTGATCTTAAGATTTTACTGGGTCTTGATCAGTTTTCCCGCAGGTTTATTATTCTCACTTAAAGAGTTTATTTGTGTCCTGAATTCATTTAGCTTCAATAGTTAAATGTTGAACAGACAGAGGTGAAGCCAGAGGCTTTTCCTCTAACAGATGGGGGTAAAACTGGGAGYAAAACCCAACTGGAAGAAAGACACWCTATTTACATGTCACGTGAAGCTTGGCAAGATGTCTGGGTTGAGTATGCAGGCTTTTGCCTTTGAGTCAATTCCATCAAATAAATACCCCAGATATTCCATTGAAAATCCCATTATGGCTGGGGACAAGACTAGCAAAATTTTCTCAGCTACTGAGCGCTGCTGTTATAGTATGCTTCTAATAATGGATCCTTCTATAATCAAGACATTTCTGATCAATGAATCCACATTTTTAAATTAGTATCAGTTTTTTCCCCCGATATAACTCAACATTAACTTTGATTTAATTCATGGCATTTACTCCACCTGGCCTTAGCCATATAAAGTGAGGCATCTTCCCTAAGGTAATGGTCAAGCTCCCAGTCCGGTCAATGGAAAGAACATATATTTTGGGGACTGTTCTTTTCAGTTATGGCAGATATCTCTGGTAAGAGATGAATGACCCTCTGCAGGCACCTATTAGGAAGACTAGGTGTGAACCACATGAACCTGGTATCTTTGAGATCTCCCCGTTTTCTAGTCTTTCCGTAGAAGAGACGCCTGGCTAGGAGACCTCTCATGTTCCTTTACTCTTAGATATTGTGGCGTGTAGGATTTGGATGCTGAAGGGAGTCAGCTGAGCTGGATTCAGGTATCCTGCAGTTTGCAGGTGAATAAAGGGCTGGGAAAGTTGATAACACCAGACAGCACAGAAATCTCGATATACAGGATTTCACCCTGTCTGTAGCCTCCATCAGAGGATTCATGGCTTCTCTTAAATTCTTTACTTTTATTGAAAAGAAAAAAATGCAAAAAACATATACCAAGGAACCATCTGATCTAGTCTTATTTGGAGACATGTTAAAATATAGCCGTGGATGCTGCGGAGGCACAACAACTTGTTTCTTTCATTGGTGATGTTATATAACTATTTTTATTTATTAACTGAGAGTGAAATTCCACTGTTAGCTGACTGCATACAATTTCTGCGGCTGCAAGAGTTTTGCGCAGAGGGCAAATTAAACCCGAGATTGTTTTTATTATTTGCATCATTAGCAGCCAAGAGAAAGCTTTCTTCTTCCAAATGTTGCCAAAAAATGATGTTGTTGCTTGTTTTAAATTAGACAAATCAGTAAGATAGTCAGGAAGCAGGCTCCTAATATGCTTCTGAAAAGCATTAGACTACAGAGCCCATCACCTATGGAATGGAAATTACTAAATAGTTGTCAGGCGACGATACATTTCTAAGAAAGAGTTCTATAAACTGCCTGATTAACAGGTATCAGCCATGGAAAGTCCAACAGAAGCGTTACATGGTATCATTTAATCAGGTACTTGAATGCATTATGGGATTTTGTGTCTGTCGTTTCGTTCCCTAATGTAAATGCTAAGATTGCTAATGTAAATCTAAGCCCAAATGTTTCAAAATGTACGTAGAAGTAATCGATTTATCTTACGTTTAGGGCTTTTCAGTGCTGCACCAAATACCTCTAATTCCCGTGTTTGCTCTCGCGTCCCCTTCTGCCGCACAGCTCGGCTGCGCCGTAGCCCTCTTTGCTCTGTGCGGACAGCAGGGCTACCTATATACGCCGGTCTGGCTCCAGCGGCAGTGATCGGGACTTAATCCCCCTCGCAGCCCTGCCACGCGTTCCTGCTGTGTCCTTTTAACTGCCTCCTCGGCGCCTCAATCCAGCCAGCGTGAGCGCGTCTCGTTAACGGGGCCAGGCAAGCGGAGAGCACCTTATTATTGGATATTCCCCCGGCAGAATAGCGTTGCTGAATACCTTCTCATGGACCTCTTAAGGGCCTGGATCGTGGTTTTGTTAATGTCCTTCGGTATATTGCATCCACTCGAATAAGCGCTGTGGTTTGCAATCAGAGCATCTGAGCAAGAACGATTTGTATCTTGCAGCAGGGGAAGTGGGACAAAGTCGAAATGTCTCCAGTCACGTAACACTCTACGAAGCTGTCTGATACAACAGCGGTTTAATAGGCTGCTCCGTGCGTTTTCACAAAGCGTGCTGAGGCCACGTGGTTCAGCATAGCCTCTGACTTCAGATCTGCCAGGTCACAGAATCACAGAATCACGGAAGGGACCTCGGGAGATCATCTAGTCCAACCTCCCTGCTCAGGCAGGGTCACCTAGAGCACATTGTGCAGGATCGCGTCCAGGTGGGTTTTGAATATCTCCAGAGAAGGAGATATTCAAGAAGGTCACACGTAGGGCTTCCAGTTCTGCTAGGAGATACTTAGTCCTTTCCATCTGAAATGAGGAAGGACTCCTAATGACACCAGTTAAGAGATGCGAAGGCCGTGTGCAGCTCTTTGTGGTCTGGTAGGTCTGTTGAAGTGAGACAACAAAACATCCAGTGCGGCCTGGAACAATTTGAACGGAGCTATTTGTGGGAAGATGGATGTCCATGACTTCCCCAGAGGCACAACGAATGGGATTGCACAACCTGGCCGATTACGGGCTCTCTTTCCCAAGAAAATCAAATAATTTGGAAACTTTGCAAACGTTGCCATGTATTTATGCACAAAGATAAAATGGGCATTTTCTCATGAGCGTTAGTGTGGTGGTCTGGAATCTCTTGATGTATCTTTTATCCTTTCCTGGGTCAAATCTACCTATCATTAGTAAGACAGAGCCCGAAAAGTAATGACTGTTTGGACTATTTATTTGACTAAAGCTAGCAGGACTGTGACAAAGATGGTTACAACGCTGGCAGAATGCTAATCTAATGTCTAATGCTAATAGGGGGCTGATTAAGAAGGAAAAGGAAGGAAAAGTAGAGAAGCTGGGGAACGGGGGGAACTGCCCAAGACTAGCTCTTCCTCATCCTGAGGGTTTTGTGCAGAAAAAAAWATATATATATGTTTTTTAAGACTGACCTAACTGCTCCTACTGAAATCACTGGAAAAAGTGCTTTTTTGGTCAATGGCTGATGCTTTTAACAGTCCAACTCTTGCATCTTTTGTAAAGCACCTCTTACTGCATGTAAATAATACAAATAACTGTAGCTGGGAGGTGAGGAGGGGGAAACTTTCCATAATGCTGCGCATTTAAGGGGATTCAGGTACTTGGGTATGTGTGGGCCATATAAACCTTTGCACAAAGGGACTATTTTGAGAAGCCATTTGAAAACTCATTTGCGTATTTAGCATATGAAACTTGAAGTACAAATGAATGGGGTGACGCTGCACTTTTTGTTTGTCAAACCAGTATTTTGCGGGCATTCTTAATACAAAGGCTGAAATGCGGGAAGTTATTGCTGGAATAGTAAATGTCCTAGGCGGCACCATCTGTGTTAACAATAAAGGAAACGTTTTACATTGAGTTAAATACTATCTGGTTACATAGATGAAGTTACAAAAAAAAAGAAGCGAAACTTGTTCATAGACAGCTTTTTTCACTTGTTACTTTGAGGTGCAGTTTGCTAAATGCAGGTCACCAAAGTCACTTGGAAGTTGGGAACTTTGGAAGAGATCCCCTTTGGGCTTTTTGGGACAGAGAGTGCAAAAATATCCCTGCAGTTTAAGCAGTCACCAGAAATTGCTCTGATCCACGCGTGTGACAGCAGGTGGGTTTGTATCCTGGAAGGAAAGAGGGGTCTTGCCTTCTCCTGCCAGCGCCAACGTCACCTGGTGGGAGCATAGGCATTGAGTCGCTTGGTGTTAGGTGGCTTCCCATCTATCTGGCGGCAGGAGAAAGTCTACTTAAATTTCATAGTATGTGTTCCATCTTCCTTACCTGGCTTAATTCATTATTTTCTGAAACTCGTGTTTCAGACTGAAGAGTTCGCATTTGCTTTTTGCCTGAATTTTGAAATTCTCTTTTTAAGTGACTGCAAGCTGTAGAGCACAAATCAAGGTACCCCCCAGTTCAAACGTACAGGCCTTGAATATGCTTAAGCATATTAAAATAAATTATATTAAATAATAATTGGATAATTCATTGATTTTCAGGGAAAGCTGGTTCTTGGGCGGATGTTGCCCTAAAGCTTGAATCATTCTTTCCTGCTCCGTGATGTTTCTCCTAGAAGTACTGGTTGTTCATGGGATTATGTCCTTCTGGTTTTATTTGCTATTCTAAACACAGCGAGTTCCTCGGGGCCCCTTTCCTTGGCACCTGTCCTTTTGATTGCTGTAGCAGCAGTTTTCTTTCACTACTTACATTTTGAGTTTGTAGATCTTAAAGAGAAGTGACAGAATTTGTCATCACGTTTCGATTTCAATGCCTTACACAGTAGTAATAACAACCAATCTTTATTGGCTGGTGCATGAACTCAGTGATACCTCAGCAAACCTTATTTACCTTGTTATATCTTGTTTTCAAATCCCAGCTGAACGCTTTATTTGCCTTCATAATGACCAGACATAGAAGAGAATTATACAGTGGGGATTGTAAAGACCGTCTTAAAGAACATTTAGGAAGTCAGCATACTAAAAGTAAATAGTTTGCTCTGTCTGGACTAATCTTTTTACAGTAGCTTGCTTACTCCGGCTCCTTGTGCGATGAATATCAGCCTGTCGACCACACAGCTTTGATAACGCTGTCAGGACATGCTTCACATTATAAGCTTTCAGCAGTGTCAGGGGTAGCAGTATTGCAAGACTGCCAAATTTTTGGCTGTATCTCAAAAATGTTGTGCTTGTCCAAAACTGGCACTGTTCAGGCATGAAGACTGTTGCAGAAAAATGCATGGGACAGGGCTTGTTTTTCTTGGGAGCTCGTCTGAATGTGGATGCTGGGATATGTTTTTTCTTTTTAGTTTTCCTTGAGAATGTGATAGATTTCCATACCTCCAAGTAGACAGATTTCTTTTTTCCTTAAAAAAATAAGCTTAATTAAGAGTAGCAACAGCTGTTGTGATTATAATAAGATATGAGCATAAATACACTGTAAACTGGTAATTTATAGATACCTCCCTGAGAACTTAACACCAGGAATGAATAATATATAGAAATATTAATGTGAGGCATCATAGGAGACAGCATTTTCATACTGTGTGGGGAAATATAGTGATAGGTGACACCTAGTGGTGTTTAGAATTAACTACAAGAATATGCCTAACGCTATGAAACTGTTCAAGACTGGAGTTCAGAAGAAAAAATATTTCCAGAGCTGCTGAACTCCAGTTCCT
The DNA here is from genome assembly GCF_003343035.1 of Apteryx rowi. Taxonomy (NCBI): domain Eukaryota; kingdom Metazoa; phylum Chordata; class Aves; order Apterygiformes; family Apterygidae; genus Apteryx; species Apteryx rowi. Next base: position 3,107,056 of record NW_020449974.1, read on the forward strand.
CTTTGTTCTAGTTACAGATGTGACAGTTTTCATCATAACAGAGTTCTTCTTCCTCTTGAAAGATGATGATTGTGATGGGACCATGAAGAGACGGGGTAGAAAGCCATCTGCAGCCTTTCCACTGCGTACAGTATTTATTTTAAACTTCTTGAGCTTACAGGATTCAGAATAAGGGGTAGGCTGCTTTTGGCTACATTTAATGCTTCAAGTTTTAGGTTTGCCTTTAAATGAGGTAATGCTCATCTTTAAATGAGAATTATTAAAGCAAACTATGCTAGGAAAAAAAGAAAAGCACCTATTTCTGACAGCAGCCACAGAATATCTCCTGTAGTTGGCTATTCCCATGACGTTTCTCAAGGGGAAGCGTCATTACACAAAAGGGTAGCAAATTCATTATACTGGGCTTCAGCCCACTATGAAACTCCTTTTTTTCCATGTTAGTCTTAGGAGATGTCTTGGGGGAGGTACTTTTGGTTGTAAAGTTAGAGGGAATGTTTGCTGTTGCTTTACTGGTGCGTCAAAAAAAATTATAAAAAAAAAGTACTAGAACCACCATTTTCAGAAGCAGATGGTCGCCTGTGTACATGTGCTTGGCCTGCAGCTTAGTAGATGCATCTTGATTTGCATGATTTACCCCATGGTTACACACGTGTGCGAGATGATTTGGATTCCTGTTGGAACTTACACTGTTTTGGGGTATTGTTCCAATTTTTTATGTAATATTGATCTAACTCAGACAGCTTGCACGCCCTTGTTTATGGTCCTTACTGAATTGTTTATGGTCATCACTGAAAATTTTGTCAAAAACTGTTTTAGGACCTCAAAGTGAGTAGGTATTGTGCCAGTAAAGTTTTCTGTCAATTTAGTTATGTGTCTGCTTCTTAAAAGTACAGCCATGGGGCCACAGTCCCTCCTGTGCTCATAGAGTTACAATATATCCAAGGATGTTTGCGGGGATGGTGGATCAGGAGGAAGATCTGTCCCAGGGAAAGGCAGCTGAGGCATTACTGTGTCTTTCATACCTTTCATACCTCTGGAGAAACTTTATTTAATAGCCCATCTCTCCTGGAAGAGTAGGAGTTGATGGTCCATGGCAGAATGTGCTGAATTGGCCAGACTCCATTTTAATCTCTAGTTTACTAGTTCTGCTAATGAAGTCTTGACCTCCCGGCAGATGGGATTTGCAAAGCAGTTCTGGTTGCCACTAACAGGATCTGTCACCCCGTGTGTACCTGAGAGCGTGGCTTTCATATCCGGTGGAGTGGCACATTGGGCCAGGGCCGGTAGGGTGCTGAAGTCAATATAACTCTTGGATTTCTTAGATAAACATATGCACATGAAGCACGTTAAAAGGATGACTCCAGTAGTCTTTGCTTCGTTACAACCTCACCATGTATCCCTCCAGCTATAACATTCAGTACAAAGCCTAATCTTCCAAAACTGCTTCCGCTTAAAAACCTGTAGATCAGTGGGCAACTCAAGAGAGTAGTCCAAGTAGCAGTGCTTTATTTTCTGATTGTAGGGCGATTAGAGGTGTGCCGCAGGCTTGGCGTAGTGAATTTTAGCAAGGATGCTGGCTCGCTTTGCAAACTCTAAGCGTGTCAGGGAGAAGGTGTCGTCATTTCTGCATCCATGCCTTGTGCTCAAGCTTCTTGGAAGTGCTGGTTTAAAATGGATGCTCAGAAAATAGAAAGGTAATTCTGATGCAGTAGAATGGAGAGGATTTAATATACACATTGCTTTGCATCCATTATAATGTGCTTTATCTACTCTATAGGAACTTCTGTTATTTAGTCAAAATGTAAGCCATAAATTGTTACATCTCCAAGAGTGAATGCCATTAAAGGTCCAGGCAGCAGGTATCCTGGGGAAGGTGAGGGGAGCCAGGCCTCTGTCCCCGGTGGTCCTGAGCACCACATGGCACGTGCTCTTGTGCCACGCGATGCGCTCGCTGCCCTATGCGATGTCCCTCCCTGAAGAACACGGGCTGCTATGCTAAAACGCCGCAAAACTGGTTTTGTGCTCGGTTTGGATCAGCGACACACAGCCGCATCACAGATGTAATTTGTTCAGACTCCAAATTACCATACTGTAGGGTGTGAATGCAGAGCAGATGGGCTGCTTTGGGATAATAATACACTTGGACACTCTCTAAGGCGGCTTATTTTACAGTCAGAGGCACACAAGTTGCATTGCACAAAAGCATGCGGAGAGAGCCCCAAGGGGCAGGCTTTCCACTTTTGGCACGTAACATGGGAAGATTTAAAGCACCTGTTTCGGACAATAATTAGATTTCTGGTCTGAATGGCCTCTGAGAGCACCTACCTTTCTCCATTAACTATACAAGGAGCCCAAGCTACCTATATGCCTGAAGTTAGTGGGCAAGAAAACCCTCTTATATGTTCCACATGAGGAAGTGGTGGTACCTAACACATGTAATTGTCACTGATAAAAGACCATCGTCTTTGTTATGACGTGGCTGACTTGCAAGAAACGTGCTACGTACTTAAAATATGTCCGTATGCTACATTGGCTTACTAATGTCTTGGTTTCAGTCCCATTATTTATTCAAGAGGATGCATTCATGTGTCCTACGTACCCTGCTGGGGCAGGTGCTAGTTTGGCAGCAGATAGAGATGAAGACCCACATCGTTTCACGGAGCTGGGTCCATACAGCAACATCTAAAATCATTTTTTTTTCATGCAATCCTCGCAAGTCTTCCCAACTTCAGTAACACCAAGGCTCATGTTCTTCTTGACCATTTTACGCAGTCTGAACGTCACATTACCCAGTATGAGATGGCTGCCGTGAGAGTGGCTGAAAGATGTCTCCGCAAACCCACGTATTAGGGCGGCTGCCACGGAGACCTTTTCGTGGCAGGGGAGAGAGCGTGGGGAGGCCGCTCCCCTGGCCCTAAAATCTGAACAACTGCATGCCAGATTTACCTGACACGCTGTTTCAGCTGTCGCGACTACGAGGAAATTTGATGAGTCCAGTGTTGAGGTCTGTCTTTATTTAGTGTGTCCTAAGGACAAGCTTCCCTTGAGTCAGCGCCGCAGGACTTAATGCACTTAATCTACTTAATGGCTCTTCATAAGATGCAAAATGAAGGCGTGAGTTGTGCCTTGTCCACCAGATCACAAAAGCCCTGATACTAAAAGAATACACTAGAAAGCAGGTGCTGGCTGTGATGCCTGGAGTTAAAAGAAATTAAAGGCCTTGTTACACTGTGAACAATTTTCAAAAATTAATCTTACAGCAGCCCGCATAGCACTGAGGGCTTAAATACTTTATTGACCAAATTGGTGTTCGGAGTGTGTTGCAAAAACCAGGAAGGACTTGCATCCATTTATCTTTCCCACGTAATATCCTTTCGGTCGTCAATCTTTCGGCTGGGCTGGCTCTGGGAAAATTGAGATTAGGCCAATGTTTCTGCACTTACTTTTGGCACAGGAGAAATAAAAAAAGGTTGTAATGTTCCGTAAAATCCAGGCCTGTTCAGAAGTGTAAGACTTGCTGTGGTCTTCAGATAATATGAGTAACAATTTGGGCATGTGCTCCACGTTTCGTAAAATAAATTGTAGACTTCAGAGCTAAATTGAGCCGCATAATAAGCTGTAGTCTTTGGAAGCTGACTGGTATTAGTGGTCAGGCTGGCTTTAGTGCTGTCCTCCTATTTTCCGGCAAAATACAAATTTTTGGAACATGGTCTGCAGTAGTCCCACTAGATGGAGCAGGGTAGCAGCAGTGCTATATAGGTTGGGCCAGAAGGTTAAAAACACATGATCATCTCCCGGGAAAAACAAAAGAGGGAGAGGGGAGAAATTGCAATGAGAGACAGAAGAGCGAAAAACAGAATATGGGAAGAAGCGTAGGCTTGAGAAAGACATATAATAAATTATTTTTTAAAAAAGCAAAAAAGGAGGAAGCCCTCATGGGAAACGTGTAATAGTAATGCAGAAAAAAAAAAAAAAGAAAGAAGATGTTGCATCTGATTTTTAAGCCCCAGTTATATTTAATTTTTTCTTTAATCCATGTTTTCCTACAGTCCTGTTTCTTCCACCTTTCACCATGAGTGAAAATAAAAAATGAGATTTTTATATATAAAATTGCATTTTTATCTTGAGATTCTTACTCAAAGCTGAGGTATCCTCAGAAAGGCATTTAAGTCAAAAATGTTTTGAAGGGTCATAGTTTCAGTCTGTGATTTCAGTTGGATAGATCTTCCTTGAGTGACTGCTCTGGGAATATTCTCATACTAACATACCATGTGACTGAGCTCTGCTTTTGTTCCTCTTGCCTGATTTTTGGTTTTATTTTCTTGTTGATGCAAGAAAAAGCAAGCTGTGCAGTGGCGATTGTTCCATTGCTGCTGTTTAATATTGTTGAAAAAAAAAAAGAATTATTTCACTGGCTGCTTGTAAAATGAGCCCTACCTGTAAAACTACAACTATATAGTCAGATAGTGAAAGTATTAAAATCTATTACAGAGTTTGTCTTCTTGATCATTTTGTGTTACTAGGAAAATGTAGAAAAAGAATCTGTTAGAGCAAATTGGTTTATTGCTGAGTGATCTATATGGCCTTACAGTGAAATAAATCAGCGGGAAGTTGCAATTGAATTTTCATAAGTGAAAGTACTCAAGACTTGCTTGTAACTACTACGTTACAAAGACAATATAGAGCATTGTCCTCCATCAATAAAATTACTATTACAATAGGAAGTTGTCCACTGCAATATAGTGAATCACAGAATCACAGAATAATTAGGTTGGAAAGGACTTTTGAAGGTCTCTGGTTCAACTCTCTGCAGGGCCATCTTAGTTCAAGTTGCTCCAGGTCTCGTCTGGGCAAATTCTGAATATCCTCACGGATGAAAAATCCAGAACACCAGAAAAAGGGCAATTCCAGAATAACAGAATTCTAAATAGCCAAAAGGGAACAGAACCAGCTAAGAGATTACGACGTTAGGCTGGCAGCCTAACACAGCAAAGGAGACAAGGAGTCGAGATGGACGAGGAGTTGATGGTCCAGCCATCAAAAAAGCCTCACGCATCGGGAAAGACAGCAGCTGAGGCTGTGATGGGACAGAAGCCATATGCAGCAACCACAGGCTCAGGTTAACGGTGCAGCTGAAGCCAGAGGAGACTTTTAGGTATAGYAGAGAACTGCAGAAGTATAGCAGCACACTAGCAGAGGAGGTAYAGAAAAGCTTGGTGCGAGAAAGCCAAGTGAAGCTAGACATAAGCAATTCAGAGACCTGCAAGGCTGCTGTCTAGTGGAGAAAACTCAGCCATATGAAGTCAAGTCCCTTCCAACCATGAAAAAATAAACCAGAATCAATTCTTTTTTGAAAACCACTTGAGTGCACTTGAAAGCAAATAAATTAAAATATGATGGCAGTCAATACCATGTCTTTGTGCTGGACTCTGTACTGATAGCCCCATGCCCCAGCAGGTCAGGAAGTGCTTGCGTGAAAGGAATATTAACCACGCAAATGGGTAAAATAGGGTGTGATAACATGCATAGAACTGGGAGGAAGGAACATGGCTGCAAATGATTAAGATCTCAAGAAAAGACCAAGAAACCACTAGGGTGCATGTAATTGCAGTGTAGATACAGTCTAGAACCAGTAATTGTACAATCAAGAAATTATCCAGTTAAGGACAGTTATGCCAATGAGAGCAGGCTCGCTCGATCCCACACTCCACGTGCATGACAATTAAARCACACTCTGGCTCCTCTGAAAATACACCAGCAGTACAGAGTAAGGAAGAAATCAGATTACTACTGCCAGGACGTTTCTGATCTATTCCCTCTTTGGCATATATTTGGRTATATTAAAGGCTTTTTTTATAGGCTTAAACCAAACAGAAAATTAAAATGCAAACAACAGATTTTCTACACCGCTGATGTCTGAAAAAATAATTTATTCTTGACTTCCTGTTGTGAATTCATTATCTGAGAAGATTGTTTAGGTTTTGAAAACTGAGCAACCTGATACAGGAGCGTATTTTACACCACCTCCTTTTTTTAACTTACTGTGCACATTATGCAAAAGACAGCTGACACAGAGTTGTGGCATTATCAACACCACTTAAGTGCTTGTACCTAATTTACCTCATTAACATCTCTATTGCATTTTGTTCCTGTCACGTACAGAGCAAGCATCGTTGTAAGGTCACCCAGTTCGGGCTAAGCACCTATATACAGGCCTGGGATGTCGGCACGTTTGCATTGCGATACTGAACTGGATTAAATGGCGGAGCTTTCCAGCTGTTCTCATTCCAACTGTTCTGTCCAGCTGGCAAAGGTGTGGAATAAGCTATGACTCGGGGGGCTCCAACTTTCATGATCTCCTTTCTGTGGTTGGACCAAATGATATGCTAGAAAGAGAAACAGTGCGTTGACCACAGGGCTGGTATTTGATTTCAAGCCTTGATGCACCCTTGCTTCAGTGGGAAATGAGCTCAATAGGATGACGTTTTGCAGTCTATCCGGAGACAGCACGAAGGCTGTAAATTGTCATAACTGATGTTTACCACTGTTTCCGACTGATAATAGGCGGGGAAATTTGTGTGTGCATTTATAGTGTTATATTGACTGAGTTACTGAAGGTCGCAGGTAGCAATAAATTGTCTTCTAGCAATGATGTTGTAGATTTTTAATGAATATTTTAACAGTAAGCTGGCATGATAGCTACRATTATTATAAATACGCTATCTCTTCATCCAAGCTTTCAGAGTTCGAAACTTTAGGGGATCAAACTCTTCTGCATTTTTTGTAAACACTTTCGGTAAGTGTGCGTTTCTTAAAGTTAGTGGTATCTGGATATAGGAGCATGTGATTAATCCCACTTTAACTTCTCTTAAACAATTAAGAATTGGAGGTCATTTGTTTCAAAAAATATTTTCCTTTTAACTTTGAGAAGTTATGGACTGACTGCCATGAGTTTTTAATAATGATAAGAAAACAGAAAAAATTATTTTCACGGACTTCTTAACAGTCTGTTAATTTGCAGTGCGAAGTTCAAATTACCTTTTAAAACTGAATTTATTTGCAGAGAGTGGGCAAGCCAATTTCTTAGATTAGCAATCTGCAATTAATATATAAATATACTATTTCCTCTAACCTCTTCAATAAAAGAAGTCACATTCACTTTGTTTCCATAATCATTATGAAAAAAGGCATTCTAAAATACAGCTTCTTCATTAGGCTTCTGCAATAAAATATATCATATAAAATAAAAAATATCACAATATATCAAAATTCTCTAACGAAACTTCTAATTCCTTCAGTATATTTTACTACTGATTCTTTTTTCATCTTCTGAGTGACTAGGAGGTGTTAACTCTCTGAATTCCCTTATAGCCTTCTGCCTTTGGTCATTGCTCATTGGTTCATTTTTCTTCAGGTGTTAAGACTACGTATTTGTTAATATTACAAAAGCACCAGGAGGTGGCTTGAGATTAAGTTCCCTTTCGCGATAGGCAGCAGAGCCACTTAAAAAAAGTTAGGGCGGTGCGGGGAAAAATGCATTCCTTGCAAACGTAGTGGCTAATATTACTCTTAAGATGGGTTGGCGTGCTTGCTCTTTACTTATTTCTTCCGTGCACATTTGAAGCAGCTTCCAGGAGATATTTATGTGAAATTAAGGGATGGGAAAAGAGACCCTGAGGATTCAGGGGTGGCGAGAAGGGAAAAGAAAGCGTGAGCGCGGAGAGGACGCGAGTTCAGTGCCAGTCTCTGYGGCATTCGCCAGGACACTAAGGCGAATATGGTTGTCGGGCCAGAGACTTAACACTGGATTTTCTATTCCATTAATTGCTCATTGTGCTGTTTAGCTTAAAACATGGCTATTGGTGTCTTGGTTTTATTAGGGCTTACTCGAACAGTTTGGAAAGCCTCCTGGAGAGCGGCCCCCCTCTATAATCTTCAAAAGTCCTTTGAGGAATGACATTATCACGGATGAAATCTTCCATGGCCAGGCATGTTTCTTAGCAGCCTTCAGAATCAGCTTCCACGTTTAATTTTCCTTAAATGGCTGTTTATTTATACGCAGGGTGCATGGTTCCCTCGGGATCGCAGCCACATCTGGTTATCACTGCTGTGCTTAAAATTAGGCATTTGCTCATCCTAAATAGTTATTTCTAACAGGTGCAAAACCATGATCCTTTTGGTACCTGGCCCCAAACAGAGTTAAATGTAAAAGAGAGATGTAGGCTGGAGGACTGTTAAGAGTATTTTGAATCAATTAAGTGGGATTCTCTGTTGGCTACATATAATAATCTCAGTTCAGTCTTCATCCTAAAGATCCCGGTGTGGTTTTCTCCACATCTTTCCAAAACCCGTAGATTCAACCCCGTAGAAATAATATAATAGTCGAAAAGCACAATTTTCAACTAAGCTTTAAAGTTATTTAAGCTTGTTTTAATAGAGTATTATTAATAACAATGAAAATAATATTTTCTTTAATCAATTAGTAAATTAGTATGTTGCTCATGTATTTTCCGTTATGCCTTTTGTTTATAGGGTATCTCTGCTTTTATGTGTGTATATGTAGGTGTGTGTGCATGCTTGTGTGTATATATAACAGAACAAGTTGCTAGAAATAGAGGGTAAAATAACTTTTCTTTCTGTGTGAAGTACCCGTGTGGAATGCAAAAAATATTTTGAAATGCTGGAAATATACCCAAACGGCTCTTTTAACGCAGAATAACTATGGTATGTGGGAAACTCAGACTTAAGATTTTGCTGTATCTGAATTGATACAGAAATTTGAACCTGGCAATCAAAGCGATTACCATGACCACGAGAGTGTCAAATCAGTGTCTGTTATTGCAGCTTTCAGTTTGTATACCTAATTCAAGATTCATTCGTCTACATAGAGAGGAACTGAATTTTTTTTATTCTGCTGTTTGTCTGTCTGAATGATTTTATGTCCGTCTTCCACTCTCCAGAGAGTGCGTTCTGGAGACAGAAATAATTCTTGACAAAATTGTYGAGTACAGATGGATCAGGATTCTCTAATTAAAAAAATAACAACAACGAAATCCCAACCATTGACTCTATAGATGTCTGCGGTGTTTATTTTCTGTTTTTAAATCATATCCAGAGACAAAGAGCTTCTTTTTTTCTGTTATTGAAGATCACAGCATCTTTTAAGATAACATTCAAAAAATATACAGGTGGGAAATTTATTGAGTCTGTGATTTATGTAGGAGTTCTTGGCATTATTGTTTATGTGTGTTTTTGAGGGAGAAGATTAGCATGGAAAACGCGTATGTCTATGGATCAATTTATCTTCCTGGAAGAGCTCTCTTGTCACCTGTTAGCTTCAGAGAGAGAATATCATGGATGGATCTGAAAAAAGTAAATAATGGTGCTAGCGCGTAAGCTAAGAATAATGGTTTTGTGCCATTACCTTCTTGGCCACTTTAATGAGTTGAAGTATTTCATTTACTTGAATTTCAGATGAGTGTTCCCAGAACATGGCTTCTTAGCGCTAACTCTGCAATTAGTTCAGGAAAGCTTTGAAGCTACCGAATATTTTATAGCACTGCAAAAATTGTAAAGGAGCCACCTTTTCTTCCTCGGGTTCATGATTTCATCTTATCTTCCAAGTAAGGCCATTATGTTCAGAGGACTTTCTCATTGTGTCCCAGCTGTTCCCTGAGGATTAGAAAGTATGGAGCAGGAATGTTTTTTCCGAATCACAGAAACCGGTCCCACTCTAACATCAGCAACCCTCTTACATGAATCGTTTCATAAATAGATCAAGTTTGATCTTGGAAATGATATATTCTAATCCCTCATTCCAGGATTRTTTTTTTCACCTCGTTATGTGCAGTTGTTGATACGTGCTATTAAATGAAATGTTTTGGTACACATGGAAAACCTTTCCTTAACAGTAAATACCTGCTGGTCTTGTGGAATGAGGGACAGGGAGAAATGCAATATGCAAAATGTTTTTTAAAGATCGGGATGGCTTCATAATTTAGGGATGATAAGACCAAAGCTTGGGTAACTTAGTATGTGTAAATTTGGCACTCATTAATTGAAAATATTTCTGATTAGCATTGTACCTACTTTATCTATACTATAATTGGCCAAGGTTATCTGGATGAATGACCTGAGAAGTCCCAGTGAAAGGCTGTGCTGTTTCTTTTGCGCCAAGTTTTATGTAGGTGTTACCAAGACAAAGGTCCACAGACGCCAAAAAAACTTTTGKCTTTTGATTATCAACAGTGGCTTCTTGATCAGGGAGTGCCCCTCAGAGCTGAAAACAAAATTTCTCCTTGCCTAGAATTCAAAGAATTCAAAAAAAAAGAAAAGAGTCATCTGAGGTCTCTGAAAGGTAATGATAATAAGTACCATTATGTAGAAATCCCACCTGCAACCAAAGGAAAGACCCGAGGAGAAGAATTGACTGTACTGTACATTAATGTTTTATGTCTGCTGTACTTTCCATCAGATTTAAATAGGTTTTGTCACTTTGAAATGCTTTTCCTAAAAAATGAAAAAAAAAAAGTTTAATATATGACTAATTACCATTAGACTTTGTATGAAGATCAGCAAAATCAGTCTCTGGTAGGTCATCWGGGATCTAAGATACTTTCTTCTTCCTTCTCCAGCTGACCAGTCCAAAAAAAGCAACAGCTCTTCTGTCTGAGTTCAAAACCGTCCATCGGAGGAGAATTCATAGGTCACCTACTCAAAAAAGTACTTTCAAACACTCTCTTAGAACTTAAAGTTCAGTAGGGAAAGATAAACGTACAGTAAAATATCAGGAAGTAGTGCTGTGCCCTTGCACTGAGAAAATGTTTGTTAAATAAAACTCCCAAATAAGCAGGTAAAGCAGACTAGCTGCTGCCTCTTTAAGTGACAGGTTATAGAGAGACCCAGCAGGACTCTTTCTTCTGGGCAGTGGCCAGCTCTTTGCGCCTCACTGTTTCCATCTGAATGACAAATCACCGACGATGTTACAGACTCCTGACTGCTTTCTGCTCCTAATGCTGCGTTAGATGCAGGGATGTTTGTTACCTCTTTGTAGGTTTCAACACAAAATGGAAGAAAAAATAGCATTCATAAAATAAAATTGAATTGTTAGACTGCATAAATAGAATAAGTACTTATGAAGCTGCTGTAAAATGTTGGCAATGGCTGTGATTTTTCCCAGAAATGGTAGGGTTTTGGCTTTGATTCAATAATCCTCGGTGTGATGTGAGATCATGGGTCACCAGCTCTATCACTAGCAAAATCATGAGCAAAACTTAGCCCCGTCAAGAAGAGAAAAATCCTGGTTGGCTGCCTGTGTATCCCTTCCTCTCTTTATTTGGGCATCCTTTGCCATGTGCAGAGATATTCTGCAAGCAGTATATGCCCAATTTTAGAGTACAAATCAAATATTTATTGGGTAGTACACACAGCAAATTGTTAAGCTAAATACTCCTCCGGTAAGCATTAATGTGGTCACCACCCCTGATGAGACACCTAGTGCTGGCTCAGCGGCTGTTTGCCAGGTGTGGAAGGGTTCTCCTTCACTGCACTTTGGAACCGGCTTCCAATTCCTTGGTTTTTTTCTTAGGGTTTTAGATACTTTTTCATATCAGTATTTTGCCACCTGAATCCTTGAGGTGAATCTTTGAGTTACCATCTCAACAATTGCACTTTTCTACCCTTGGTTTGCCACCTCCCACTAGTTTGGAAGGGGAGAAGGAGGCCCTACTGCAGCGATCTCTGTATCTGGACAGCAAACTGCAAGAGAAGTGATGCTGGGTAAAGGGGTTCGTCTGGAAAGACCGATGGGGGAGAGGAGCAGGTAGAAAGGGCGAAGGGCAGAGCTGATAAAGGAGATTTTGAATGGGGGAAAGCATGGAGATAGGCTTGACAGCAGCAGAAATGGGAGTTGCAACATAAGAATAGTTGACATGGAACCAAATACTTGGAGATTGGATGAAAGCTAAAGAAATGAGCAAAAAACCCGAAGTTTTTTACAGCAATGCCTTTTTTCTCCCCGTAAATTTGGGAGAGAGAGCAACAATTGTTACACATGCCACCAGGATGCAGATCAAAACAGATAAAAAATATATAAAGTATTGGTTTATGATTTTACATTGTCAATTTTGCATCAGGTTTCTGTATTAACGTCATAGAAATTAGCATGTTTTTTCAGAAGCTAATGAAATTCAGCAGCTCGTCTGAATTTGGCCCTCTAGAGCTGATCTGCTTATGCCTTCTTGACACCAAGGTATTCTAGGAACTTCAGCAGTGCTTCTTCTAATTGAGGCTTATAGGGGAAGAACATCCCTGCTGAATTCGAAAGACAACATTTCTGAAGGACATTGTAAGTCTGAGCAGTCACTCACTGTCTCAGAATTCTAATAATTGCTTAAATTGTTTCCTAAATTTGTCTCATTTTAAAACTCTGTCAACTTGTTGTAAATACAATACATTATCTACCTTTGACTTAATGACTTTGCCTTTTTACATGCGCATCTCTTCATTTACATGCAGAACTAACAGTGTCAGTGGATCAGTGAGATGGGGAATAGAAACCTGACTGGATAATTTCGGGCTCTTTAGTATTTTTAAACTGCTGGTTCATTCTCTGCAGCTACCTTGCATTTTATAGGTGCACTAAATTTGATGACCGTGAAGAGTTGTTAAACAATATACTGTGATAAAAATAGTTCCCTTTGCTGACATTATGTGTTTTTTTTTTCAAACTAGCTCCATAAATTACACCAACAAAAGCTATTTGCCTTTTTATTTTTTCCAGAATTCTGAGACAGGCAAGTTAAATTGTCTCTGTAGAACTGAGCGAGAGAAGAAGCACATACAAATGATGGACCTGACCCTCCAGTCGTTATTCATGCAAAATATCCTTCTTCTTGCAAGTAGTCTTATTTAAAGACACCGGACTTTTCCACACCACTGTTACTGGACCATGCACCTGAGAAAGTGTTGCACAATATTCTTCTTACAAGGCTTTTGCAGAGCTAACATCTAAACACAATTAACAAATTCCTGCATGTATTTCAGGCGAAACGAAGCAGTATAATGCCTGACGGGTGAATTGAAATCGTTAGATGGCCCTGGTATTTTTGAAGAAATTTCATATACTGACAGGGTTATAGAAGCTTGCGTATATTATACGCAGTATGAAATAAGACTGACATTAAAATGAGACTTTAAATAGTATCATTTAAATAAGAGATAAGCATTCAATTACCTTGATCTAATAGGTCAAAGAGTTGAATGGAAGTACTTTGGGAGATGCTGACGATTTCAATAGAAGAAAAGTAAAGGAGAAAATATATTCTCCTGAGTCAAGAAAGAAAATTACAATAGAGAGAGCAGTATTTAGAGGACAGGCAGTGCAGGCAAGCTGATAATAAGCTATATCATAACAGGTAAGGTCATTCCAAGAAACAACAGCTTGATTATTCAGCTAATCAAAAGAATCAGGAAGGTAGTTTTACCTGCTGTTGTTTTGCAGCTTCATGCAAGGACATATACTAGCTACTAATAAAACTGTAGTAATTACATGACTGCCCTCTTTCTTCCAGCTCTTCACCTTAGCCTTGAACGTGTGAGGTCAAAAGGCTTATATAAATTGTAGGAGAAAATGGAAGGACAGGCAGTAAGAACTGAGTATGTCAGTCCGAGTATTTTGGACGGTCACGAAGGCGGGGATTTTGAAAAGTTTGGAAAGAAGTTCAGACGTTCAGTGAGATTTCATTGCCTAACGAATAAAGCTTGAAAAATTCCAGCCTTAAAATAACTCTGTGTTACAGACTTTACGTAAATCATGTACGTCCTTTGATTTGTATGAAGTAGCTCGTACCGAGCATTTTTTTCATACTGGTATTTTTCCTGAAAAATTCAAATGAGCAGTCTGATAAGATTCAAGTTAGGATAGAGTGTGAAAACTGGCTAGAGGAGAAAAAGCAATCTTTCCTTCCCCTTCTTCTTCCCCTTTTCCTTTCGTGCAGGGTTTTAACTTCTGCAGATAACTTCCCCTAACAGCCCAGAGCAAGGACCCTCTAGCTCTTTTCAGGGTCTCGAATGCAGATCAGTTAAACAGGCTGATTAAAAATCTCTAACTTTAGTTGCTGCTTAATATCTTCCTTTTCTCTGTGGAATGTGAAATATTTCATTATCAGCTGACTTTTTATAAATACAGAAGATAAATACTTACTGAACATTTCTCTCTTCTTTGGATATATATTGATAATGGATGGATTATTTTTATTACAGATATGCTCAATAGTGGCATGGTAATAAATGATCTGACCGCTCATTTGCTTTTCAGAAAAATCCTTTATTAAAATAGGATAGGAATAAACTATTCTGCCTGAAAAGATATATAAAAATACTGCATACCATGAAAGATTGGATTTTTAGAATCAGATGCACTCTTCACACTTATCCTGGTCTGCTTACACTTCATTTGGCTTGAACAAACAAACAGAATATAGTAAAATTTATTGGGAGAAAATGGCAGTTTAAGCACGCAATACTTCAACGTTAGAGACGAACACTAATAAACAACTATGAACAGAGATTTTTGTGAGACCTTGACCCTTCGGAAAGTAGGTTGTTGACTTCATAAAGGTGGAGCAGTTTCACGGCATTCGTTAAACGGTTTGGAGGATCAAAATATGCTAGGTGCAAGGATACGAACGAAAGCTCTGGTCTTGCAAGCAGTCCTAATGACGTTGCTCGTGGGAGGGGGCACTGGAGCAAGCACTGGCAAGACTGGACTTCACCGTGGTGTGAGGACAGTTATGGAAGAGCAGCAGAGTTATGGAAGATTGCCAGAGACTACCTGGGAGTCTGTCCCAAGGCCATGTAGGTTTTGGACTGAGAAAATGAAACGAAAAAAAGAGAAAGAGTCCAGGACTCTGGTGATATGGTGCCTAGTTAGTTTTGCTTTCTGACTATCTCCTAGTATTGCAGTGCTCGAGCTATAGCATTCAGACAAAGGCTATTTAATTTATTTCAAACGCTAGCTATGGATTTGCACAGTTTGATGGCGTTTCTTGAAGCCTTGCCATTTCTGAGGGAAAGAACAGCCTCGAGTTGTGTAAATAATGTGGGGAGGGGGAAAAAGTTGATAAGATGAGCTCATAAATCAACAAGGATGAAAGGAAATCTGTCATCAGCTCAGTTGGATTATAAATTGAAAATAGTAGTTTCACAGTTGTCAAAAGAGTAATAATAATGACAGGTTTCCACTTGTGCCGCCTGGCTTGATTCTTTGTAATTATTTTCTTAAGATGTGCATATAAAAACAGTATGGCCGTATACTACAGTGCTTTTTTAAATAAACCCACCTTATTTTTGCAAATTAAATTTTCTTTCTGCTCCTGGAAGAGCATAAATTTATGAATCATCCACCTTACCAATGATTGTTAAAGTAGAGCTAATCAAAATTTAATGAAACTTTTAAGCTTCATATGTATTTTTAAGTGCCCGTGAAAAGTTCCTGAGAAGGGCACCATCCCCTCATTCCCATTACGTCTGGGAAGGAAGGGGAAAGCAGGCCAGGCATTATTGCTCAAGAGCTTCTTTGCTGTGGCTGGACTTCATAGCCTCTCCTACTCCAATGAAGAAAATTGAACATAATTTTCATATAAGCCCTTGCTACAATGGACTATTGCACCCTTCAGAACGAAAAAGCAGAAATAAAACCTTACAGAAGAAAAAGGTTAACAGACCAGTCTCAGAAATTTAGGTAAGTGCAGCCAAATCAAGTCCTCCCTACAATCCGTTCTCAATGCTTGGATATTCCCTTTGGCAGACCCAGAGTCTCTTTAAGGCTCAATAATGCTAGACATGGACATCCTGTCATGAAGAATTAGTTAAAACATTGGATCTAGAGCAACTAAGGGGGATGTAATATGTGTGTAGGTGTTTGAAAAGCACGGATATGAAAAAATGAGAAATTGTTGAAGTTGATTATGTAACTGTGAGCTCCAGTAACTTGGTGAGGAGAATGAGATGACTCAAAGAAGCAATGCAAGCAAGGCAAGCCAGCGGCGAGGTATTGATTAAGAAGGTCAAGGCACATACAGCATGGCTCGAATCTCAGTAAAGGTGATTAGTAGAAGTCCCTTGATGAGTTTACTTACAGGCAAAAATAATTTCCTGATAATGGAATTAGTACACTTTATGCTTAAATCAATAGCAAGATACTTATCGCCTTCTCTGGGAGTTGGGTAAAGACGTAGATGACCTTGCAGATAGCTTCTGATTCGGTTTTTATGCATCTATGAAAATTAAGTGCTTTAGCCAGTTCTCCCTCGCAGAAAGGCATCTCTTGCTAAGTCTTTACCAAGCCTCTTTCTTTGTATTTCTTTGAATGTAGAACCCGCTTGAGGCATTGAGGCAAACCCACTTTACTTAAAATTCTGGGATTTGGAAAGAAAAGAAAATTGTACAGCTTGCGTAGGTCCGTGAAATGATGGCCAAGGGGTAAGGGAGACAGACTGAAGAGCCTCTGGAGGTCTCTTCTAGCCCTGTTCTGTGTGCTTCTGTCATCGCAGCAGCGCATTAGTGACACTTAAAATCTGTAGAGATAGGGACTGTTCTGAATTCTCTAATATTTCTTTCTCTCAGAGTTAAAAAAAAAAAAGCTAGATTTGTCTGTGTCTTACTGAATTAGGGAAATAACATCTCAGAAATTTAGGACAATCTAGCCACTAGATTTTTATTACATTTTGCGTATCTGTCCTTCCTTCCCCACAAGCAATCAAACAAAAAAGGCGAAAACACGCCGGTGGAATGAGATTCTTTCCCAAATGTTGCTGTTGCATCATTATTTCCCTTGAAAGGCAATGTGTCTCTGTCTGATCTTTAAAACTTAAAAATGAAAGCTGTCCTGAAAAACAAGTTGGGATTCCTTTCTGGAGGTTTAAGTATATCATTTGTCACTCAGGCCTTGTTAGTTTGGCCACTGGCATGTCAAAAGGAAAAATGCCCTAGCGAAGCCGTGTAAAGATCCCGGTAAGGTAATGGACGCTTGCTTTTAGCAGGAGCGTTATTATCTGGTAGGACTGCACATCTTTTGGGGATCATTGCCACATTTTGACTAGTATATCGGTGTTGGGCCTTCAGTGAGGTTATGTATTTGGAAAAGGCAAAACTAGCATCAGTAAAATAAAAGTAGGTAAGTAATGAGGAGCTAAAGGAAGTGTTGTCTCTATCCTTACGCTGGAGACTCTCTTTCTGCTAAAGACTCGCTCTCCTCACTGCGTCTGTGTTTTTAGCGTGGTGGGTAGACTCTTAGCTCCACTGGTAAAATTCATTCTAAAAGCTCCAAAGAGAGCTGATAAACATTAACTCCTTGATAATATTAAATCGTTGCAATATAAGTCATTCAGAGGATTCTTCAGGATTAATATGACTAATAGGGAATAGCATTGATGGAACAGAAATATCTGTCACCATGAATATATATATCCATATCTGTATATATAGCTAAAGAGCAACCAACAGAGAGATATTATATGTTACGTATCCAGCTAGTGCTAAACCAAATATTAAAGTATCAAGACCAGGCTGTGAATTCATTAATTCAGCTGATGAGTACCTTGCAGCTAAGAGCTAAATTGTTGCTGTTAAGAGTCTTGGAGTGTCTACGTGAAGTATAAAAGTGGTTTATATAAATTACTCATGTGAACGCCCAAATAAATTGATTGAATTCAAACTCTTGGCAGTCCTTGCTCGAAAGTCTGCAAATGAGGTAGTTAAAAAATAATGTTCATGAAAATACATATTTAATCCTGAATATGCAAAATAAAATTTCTAATGTATGGTAATCAGCATTTCTTTCTGCTTACACATAATAATCATTTTCAGGAATAACTGTAAGGAAAATGCAGTAAAACTCAAAAAGTATCAAGCTGCTGTTAATCATGCATGCATATACAAACATGTATATCTGATCAATTAGTTTTTACCATTAAATTGCATAAATATATATTTTAAGTATTCATGTTCATAATGTGGCTCTAGATTATTTCTCTAGACTCACATAATAAAAAAACTTACAGTATTCACTGATCTAAATCTCATATTAGTCTAGATTTAGTCAGGGATTTCATTAAATCCAGTGAAAATTTCCCTCAGTTAGGACTGAGTAGAAACCTTCTAAAGACTAAATTTTGCTCGATACTAGCTATGATACAGCTTTACTGCTAAAGTGAAAAATGACAGCAAAAATTCCATTAAAAAAATTATTTAATTATCAAATATTTTGCACAGAATGCAAATAAAGACACTGAGTATGTCCCAAAGAGATTACAAATCGCAAAGAAACTGGATCAAATGCCTGAGAAACTACTATCATGCTATTCTTAGAAATCATAAATGTTTGGAAGTGGTTCTAGCTTAATTTATGTGTTGAGTAAAAGTGAGCCTTGTAAAAGCGACGCCTTTTTGGGGAAATGGATGCAGCAGCGTAGCAAAAGGAAAAGAAAGGGAAAGAGTTATGATAGGACAAAATGAGAAAGTGGGGATGCAGCTAGATGTAAGAAATCAGTCTTAAAATCAGGATGCAGCCAAGGGACACGGTGGGAGATGCTTTCTGAGGGCTCCCGTTAAGGTGTTTTTGCTAATAATAATGTGGAGCAGCAAAAAGCTGGCGTAAGCGGGAGTCTAGGAAGAGATGCTAGCGCAAAGTGTGAAAGCATGCAACAAGGGGTGAAAAAAGTTTTCAGCCAAGGGAAATGAGTGCAAATGGAAGTTGTTCGAACCGTGTAAAGAGAGGAAGAGCAGCACTTCTTTACCAACTCTGTAGGGGATAGAGAGGTGCGCAGGATGGTGAGCAGCCCAGAGTCATTAGATCTGGAGACAGAGAAAGGGGCAGTTTTGTGCGTGCACACAGCTATTTCAAAAAAAAAAAAAAAAGGAAAAAGAGAAAATAATTTGTGACCAAAATGACGAGTTTGTTGAGGCTTTGCTGTGTTTGACTTGGCTGTAGAGCATTCAAGAGGACTGGGCAGAAGAAGCACAAGAGATGCAAACCGGACCCGGAAGGAGAAATCGTTGCAAAATGGGAAACGGGTGTACTGCAGTAGTGAGCATTTTTGCCATAGTTTGCGAGGTGCCTTTATGTATATTTATCTTTGAGCCTAATCCTGGGCTGATTAATATCTGCAGGCTTTTCATTTCTGTTGATGGGCTTTGAATCATGGCATTAAAATGCTTGAGGATGCACACGGACATGGAGATTCGCATCCCCCCTCAGAATATTAATATTCTCATGAAAGCGTTATACCTTTTTTCATTAATTAAAAAAAAAAAGACCATACAATGAAGATTGGTGATTAAAATAATATTTGGGGAGTAACTTAACCCAAACGTGTTTTATGCAATCCTAAATGACATGATTTTATTTAAGAGATGATGAAGACAACTTTGACTTCTCGTGATATTGAATACAGTTTCTCTGAGCTCTGTAATGTCTCTCAAATGTCAGCTTACTTGGGTCACATCCAGAAGAGGCACTGCAGTGCTGTCACTAGAGCTGCCATTCTCTAGAATAGATCTGAAAATGAAATCCCCGGTCTTCCTATGGCAAAAAATTCTCAATATACTTTTAAAAATAATGTTGTTGCGATCAAGTGACTTTTCCAGTCTATCTTCATTCTAATGACCAAACTGTGTTCTTTAAAAAAAAAAGTCATCTTAAAAAAATAGATGCGTGCTTTCCAATAAAGTCTGTTTCCAAACTGTAGTTTATGAGGAAGGATTTATTGTTTTGTACTGAATGACTGACTTATTCCTGGGTTTAGGTAAAGTGTACCTACAGTTGAGGATATGGTTAAGTGCCTTGCTGAAATAGGCAGATAATTAATATCCTATCCTTGTTTGCACAAATGTATTTATGCTTGGTCAGTTTAGGCAAATGAGTCACTTCATTAAAAGAAAAGTGGCTCCTTAAAAGAATGAAGTTTGGTGACTATACAATATTGAGAGACCTGAGCTCTATGACTGCAGTGGAGAAAACMATGGAACAAAGTATAGACTATAATAAGAAAGGAAAGACTTTTTAGTACTTACTTGTATACACGTATATACACAGTTATAATACTTATATATAGGAAAACAAAGTCCTAAATATATTATATTTCTTTGTCTTCTACTCATAATTCCTAAATATCTTTACATGGCCAAATATGTGAATATGCATCATAAAAAGAAACAACTTACTGCAGAAGAAGACACTCTGTAGAAAGGATTTAGGTAGGTTATAGTACATTCTAATCTGTTCAGGGGTCAACCGGGGATAAGCAGGATATATTACCTAACCACCTTTGTAAGACCTCTCCTGAAGTACTGTGCCAATTTGGGGCACAGACTGCAAGAAAGATGAAGACTGATTGAAGAGGAAAGTAAAAATAACGATCATAGACCTAGAAAAATGTGGCTGATGAGAGAAGATTGAGTGAACTGGTGTTGTTTAGTCTGAAGAAGGGAAAATTGCCACCATTTTTCCTCTTGGTCCTGAACGATGTAAAAGGCTGCTGCAAAGTGGCAGTAATGAACAGGGTTCATTTTCCTGGTGGACTGGAGAAATAGTTATGCAAAAACATTGCAGCAAGAGAGATTCGGATTGGAATTACGGAACCCGCATTAGTAGCAGAGATATTTCAGCACTGAAGGATATTGCCTGAGGATGTTGCAAAATCGTTATCAATGAGGTTTTTTGATAATAGATTAGACAAACTTCTGTCAGGAGTGATACAAATGGGTTTGCCTTGTGGCAGGAGAATGAACTAAATAGCTTCTTAAGTCTCTTTCAGTTCCTTTCTTCTATCATTTTAGCAGCTAAATAGCAATATTTAATAAGCTTGTTTATAATGATTTAGAAATTGAAAGTATATATAAAGTCATTGCCCAATTTAACTATGCTATATCCCTGATGAAGAGCCCATCTTGGATTGGTAACGCTTATTTGGTGCTGTTTCGAAGGTGGAGGAACTGAGTTAGTGACCCCATTCTTTTTCCCGATGTTCTTGCTTCTTTAAACTATTGTAAAAGAATGGAAACGCTTGGAATAAAATGCAGATTAAAAATGTAGCCATCAAAACTAGTCCAGTTTATAAAATACTAGTTGAATAATAAATCAATTAAACGAGGGACTTGTTCCTTTGTGCTACTCTATCTTTATGTTATACTCAAAAAAAGGGAAAGGACTCTAGCTAGCGTCCTATATCCTTGTTTCTGTTGTCTCAAATTTACACTTTTATTTTCAAAATCACTAAGCTATGGCCTGCCTGTGCTCACTGACAAGTTAAAAGAAATCTCCATTAACCCAAAGATGAGTAGTAGTATGTCTATCCTGAATGCCTAAAAAAAATTCTGCATTTTATTAATTAGTGCTGGTGTGTACCTAGACATCGAATGAAAAGTGTGAATGTGTGCCTATATCAGCAATGCTACCTGTTAGATCAAACCTTGCTGTAAGGCCCTCAGCTGTCTAATTACCCGATTGAACCTTGATGGCCATTTGGTAATTTAGCAGTTGGAAATAGTCCAGGCATATGTACCTGTCAGAAGCTACTGATTTCTACGTGCTAGCTTTAAGGTGCAGGTTAGATGTTCCATGCAAATTGCCTTAGTGCGATTTAATGATTTCATTACATGTCAGTTTGCATGCTGTCAAATACCCTTTATTTATTTATTTATTTATTTATATGAATGGACACAACGCACACATATGTCACTGGTTTGTAAGTGTCATTAGCTATTTGTGTGTAGAGAAAAGTGACAGTATATGAAAAAGTCTTAATTTTGCAATGTAAAATACAGTATGGTCTTAATGTTCTTAAAAAGCAATATAATATGGACAGTTCTTTGAAAGATTCCTAGTGCAGTTCAGTTGCAATAAAGGATTAAGATGCCAAAATTTTCGGCACAAAGAAAAATTATTTCAGCTTCTGTGCTGAACTATGCTTACAGCTAGAAAATGTTTTCTTATAAAGTAATCCAAATGTCTCTTGCTGCAAATTGAGTTGATCGCTTCTTATCTTATCCTTCGTAGACACACAGAACAACTGAGCACAGTTCTCCTTATAACACATTTGAACACCCAATGTCTTTTTCAGTGCTGCTGTTGGCTAAAATAGAGTTCCTGATCCTGTGAATATCTTCTGATTCTATTCTGCTGGTCGTTTAGGCTGCTCTAAATTGGAAGTATTTGATCAGCCTTAATTCAGCGATTTGATACTGTGATGGCAATACCTTACTGCAAGGAAATTCTTTCCTCTTTTCTGATATTAAGCAAGGCTATATTTTCAAAGGACAGGACTTACCTACTTCAAGAAATTACTCTGAAGTAGGGTGTGAATTTAGAGTGCGACAGCTACTGAGTTGCAATGTAGAAACTTGTATTATGCAATCAGTCAGAGGTAAAGGACCATGCTGTAGGTGATTCCATTATTTTAGTGGAATTTACTGCCGAAATTGCGGCTGGTTCCGGGAGTGGCTGTTAAAAGCCATTTTCAGCAAGCTGCTCTCCTCTCTGGTGGGACATATCCCATCCTTGTATGGTTTGGAGACTGTTCCTCCTCCCGCTGAGAAACAGGAGTCCACACCATTTTGCATGTATGTGAGGAAATGTCTTGTCCATAGCCTTGGCTTCATACTCCCAAGAATGCTCCCAACGTCTAGGATGAGCTGATACTCCCTTTTCAGCATAATTCTGGAGAAACCTCTCTCATCTTTGAAAAATCTGAATCCAGCCAGCTCAATACACAAATTTAGCAGAAATTGCTAGCAAAATGAAGGCTGTAACATCAGTAGGGAAGTGAAAACCTTCTGGATCAACTAGTCTACCTGTTATTTGAGTATCAAACCCTTTAGCTATCGTGGTGTAAGTAAAATAAAAAATCTTCTTTTGCTTCTTTGATAGGCCTGATATATTAATTCAAAATTTCTTTATGGTACAGCTAACCTCTATCAGACATTTACAGAAGACTGGTATAATCCTCTGTCTTTATATTTCATTATCTGTCAACCACTGTCCAACAAAGGTGACCACTGTGAGTGAAACTAGACAACAAGCAACAAGGTTATTTAGGAGCACTGTGTGGATAGGTGAAAAGTAAAGATTGGTATGAGATTTTACTATGCCCTTAATGGGGTGAAGTGTCTAAAAAAAAATTGTTCCCCTGATCCATCTAGAAGTCCTCCAGTTTAATCAGCAGCATCAGTGGATCCCATCTGTAGAAGTGAAGCATACTCCCACCGGACAGGTGACGGGAGAAAGCTTCATGAGCTTCTGGTTTCTCCCTGGTACCGGTGTAATTTTCAATCTTTTAAATTCCTATAGCAGCCCGTGATAAAATCAGACTGTAAAATTAACAGTGTGAGTTGAGCTACCAACTTCTCCAGACAGGTCCAGAACTAAGCTGTAGGCTATGAAATCCTAACCAGAAGAGAAAGATTTGTAATTGGCCTCCTGTTATTCTCAGAATACAATTAGCTTCACTTCTTACAAAGTTCCTGCGGTGAGGAATGCAATCAGCTCGCTTACAGACTTTGTGATTTTGGAGGTTAATGGCACAGCATAACTAGGCCAACTTCCATTCTCCAGGAAAGCACGACACTTGATCCACGTTTGAAAAGCAAGGCTTCCCGCTGTTGAGCGTGGAGGAGAACAGCACTGCTAATGGCAACTTCTTATCGAAGAAGCCAGTTCTTGTTACAAGAACAACAAAACAAAAAAGTCAGAAATAACGGTGACAGAATCAGTCCCTCAATATAATCTACTAATTTTTGAAAATGCGTGGAAGCTTTGAAAAGTTGCATTAAATTAAGGTATAAACAGTTAGTACTGTATTAACCACCAATATTTTATTTAAAAGCTTGTGTCTAAAACTGGGATCTTTGCCTATGACTACTCCTACTCCTTGGCAAAGCTAGAGAATCGAGGCTGTGCATCATGATGTAGCTTTATGGCAAATGCCAAATCTGTTCCTACCATTGGGACTGAAGAACTGTAGAGGAAATCAGGCAGATTTGGATTACAAAATACTCAAGTATTAATTCACTGATCATACCAGCAAAGATACCTTGAAAGGCAAGGATTATTAGAGATATAAAGAAGAATTTAAGGAAACTGGTATTTATTTCGAGGAAGGCATATCTGTTCATATACATTTATATTTGCTCACTTCTATTAAAATGGATTCAGAAACAGGAACCAAATTTGTTCATAATCTAAACAACAAAGGATCTTACCATTGCCACCACCTTGCTTCTTGATTCAGTCTTTTAATGAACTGATTGCTAGCAATTTGGGGAGGTTTTCACTAAGTGTCCCAAATACTCTGAAAGTTTTGTGTAAAAAAGTTGTTTATTTTACTATTGGTATTTTTACTAGCCCTTCCAGTGATCTGGGTGGTTTCTTCTGGGCCCGCATAAAAGTGCATATGTATATAAGGTGATTTTCATAGGTCTTTCCAGATATGGCAGACTTGACCGTGGCATGCTTTCTTAGCCCGGATTTGCTAGAAGGCATCATTAAATCGTTAGCCATGTTAAAATCTTTCCCAGTGCGTAACTGTCTGTAGCTGTTTTGTATGGAAATTAAATATTTTAGATCTTGTAATATGCAGTTTCTTTAATTTTGTGTTTTTCTTTGACATATCACTTCACACTTAACTATAAATAATAAACTACTTAGCTCATACATATCAATAAGAAAGCATGTTAGAAGTGAGAGATTGCTTGCTTAGGACCAACAAGTACTTTGGAGAACATCAAATCCCCTGACAGATGAGTGTTGCCACAAGGATTTATTTTATTGAGGCTTTAACTAAAATAGCTTCAGTTGCATTTTGCTATTTAGGGATATTGAAGTAGAAGGTTATAGCACAATGATTTATAGGTAGTAATTGGACTTCCCAGCTTACCTATTTCCATAAATGAAATCACAGATTTGATCTGTACTCAATCTTGAGCACAACAATATCAATATTTTTATATTCATCAGTTAAACTAGAAAGTAGTTTTCCTTTGTTCCTCCCCAAAATACTTAGAACTTTCATAACACATGCTAGTGTTGATTTTTTCCCATGATGAGATACACAGAAATGTGTTTCTATTTTTGGAGTATTTTGAATGTTAATTGAAAGAAGCATCTGAATTTTAGATGATGGTGAGGGAGACATAGCAAAGGTAAACATTCTTATTCTATATTTTGGCTACTTAATCAACATCCTGCAACAGAGGAAGCGTAAAAAATATTGAGTCTTGCCTTGTATGTGGAATCTAAATCTTAATTAAATCAGCTTCAGTGGTGGAGATAACACACACAACCGAATCTGCTGTTTGACCACTTTGATTAGACAAGATGATGTTGGACTGAAGGAACAAGAACCGTCATATTTTGTCCATTCACTCTAGAATAAGTGTTCACAGTGTCACTACATTCTAGTGTGAGATAAGCGACTTCTTAGTCCATTTTCTGATAGTGAAATGATAACCAGATAAATTAGGAGATTTAGGTAAAGACCAATGCAGGACTAGAAGATTGTAGGACAACTCATGAAGTTGAATATGTAGTTTCACACTTCACTAAATCTAAGGAAGTTTCCATTCCTGTGCTATAGCTAGCTGACTGTATGTTACTTRAAATGGTAGACTTAGTTACTGGAAATAAAATGTTTCTCATGAAGACTGGGGGCAAAAGAATGAGTGATGACGTGAGTGCTATATCCTAAAAAGTTGCTTAAAATCTTCCACATTATTCTCCAAAGTCCTCCTTGCTAATGTCACTAAATGTCACTAATAAGAATACTTTCCCGAATATCTTTCCCTCTTATTTCTTCAATACTCTCCTTTTGCTGTCTAAGTTGTCCCTTCATTGGCTTTCTAAGTTGTCCATACTTCTGAATCCCGGGCAGGTCAACAGACCAGTCTGAGAACTATTGCTTCATATGCTTGGTGTCACAGTTACTTAGACACTTTAAACATCTTTTAATTATCCAGTCTTATTGGTGTCTGTTACTGTGGTATGCTAGCCAAAACAAGGACTTGACTTAAAAAAAAAAAAAAACTGGCTAATATTATTTGCATGGTGATTGCTTCCCAGTGCCTATTAAATCAATGTTTCTGGCTCAGCTTTGTGATAGCGGAAGTAGAGTAATTAATATACTACRACAAAAAATCTTTTTTAATTTTGTGCTTTTTAACTAAGTACTGTTTTTTTGTGGGAAAATTAGTAATGCGTTCATTGTTACCCTTGGGTTGAGCAGATTTTGTTGAGGGTCGTTGTATGGGCTGGAAAATCAATGGTGTTTGCAGAAATATAGGGGAACGTTTAGCGGAACAGAGCCAACTCGACCGTAGGTGTCTTGGGTGGCACGGCTCATCTGCACGGGAGCAGCAAATCCAACGTATTTAGACACGAGAGTGATTGATGATGTGTCATTTGTCAATCTGAAATGTCCTCTACGCACCCCCAGCACCATTAATCTACATATATGCTGGAAGCGCAACGCCTTCCRAACGCACTGGATTTACCGTCGCTGCCTTGATTACCCTGATGTTCAGCCCGTACACGGTCACTTTGACACATCCAGGTGAAATGGCCTCACTGCCCCTACGCTGCATGACAGACGTGCCCRTGTTCCCATCTGGGATTTCCTGGCTAGAAATACTGGAGTCTTAGGTAACCCCTAATTCAAGATGTGTGGCGCAATGGCAGTCTCATGGTTTGGTCTCAGTTTGATTTCTCTATCCATAATATTAAYGGCAGCTAATATATGCCTGTGGTGTCTGGGAAGAGTCTTCTAACCATCCCCTGAATCTGAGCCTGACCACATTTGTTAGTTCAGGCCAAAGCTCCTCGCTGATTTTAGTAAGCATTTGGTGAAATGTGGAATTTGGAAACATAATGTTATATGAACAACTCTAAATGTTATATAAATGTATCCTATTTTAGGCATTTCGAAGACACTTCATACCAAAGCTCTGTTGTCCGTAATGCTTTTTTGCATACAATTATTCATAGTTGCCATGAGTTAAAAATGCTACCAGGAAGATACTAGCATACATTTTCTATATGATTTTTTCCTTAAATGCTCACAGGACTCGCTGCAATTTGTACATAAATTTTAATTAATTATTAGGCATATGTAACTGTCAGTCAATAATTTAGATACTTCTGGCTCACAATTTTTGGAATGTAGCTTGGTTTATGAAGAGCGAACAAATATACCATTCCATCTGTTCGCCAAAGCCACCTGGCACAAAATCATTGGGGGCATAATTATGTAGTTGGCAAGAGTTTCAAAAAACGCGATTTCTGGAGTTTTAGTCCCGAATAGACGCTTTGCTTTGTAGTGACGAAAACCTGACTAATGCATCAAGGAGCGGTGCTTTTCTTCAYGGCTCTGAATAACTTGTGTTCACCTTGCAAAATAATGCCTAACATCGAGGAACAGAGGAATCACGAGAGAGGCATGAAATAATCTTGAGCGCGTAGTCACAGGGATGGAACTGAAGAAGGTTGTTGTTATAAGCAGTGGAAAGGAGTCACGTGGGACTTGCATCATTGTCCTTTTAATCTCTTTAGGAAGGGGCTTGGGACAGTTTGGGAAACATTTTTTTCCGCTCGATAGCAACACAACTATTTTTCGACACCCTGATTTTCCAAGATTGCTACATCTGCAAATGTATTTTGCCATCCTTTCAGTSGTTAAATTTCTTCCTTAATCCTCCAGAAGCCCAGACTGCGGGCGGAAAGAACTCAGCAAATTATTTTTGAAGCAGAAAGAAATTTTCTCTTTTTAACTCACGGAGGGGGAAAACAAGCTCATACAATGTTCGCTGTAGATTAGATAAAACTTTTGAAGTAGCAGAAAAATGATGCAAAAAAAAAAAAGGGAGGATGGTTGCATATATTCTTTAAGGATAGAATTAGACAGCATACAAAAGTTGCACGAGGAACGCGCATTCGTTCTATATGGTAAAGCTGCTGCTGGAGCAAAGAGGATTTAATGCTATAAACACAGTAGTGTTGATAAGGGACACGGAGAGATTGTAGCAGGTGRTTAGCAAAATGCTTAGTCCTTTTTTTACCATAGTCGGTGGGAATATGAAACAGGATCTGAACCTTGTCTGAAGATCCTACAGGTTGCTGTGCAGAGCACCAGCTCTGCAGTTGTTCTGTATGTTACAGAAGGACACAAGTAAAAACTTGTAATTAAAAATACAAAGGAATGCTGTTATTGCAAAGGGCTTTACATATGGATAAGAAACACCTGCTCAGAATAGGTGGTTTTGTTCAGGTTTGCTTCCTTGTGGTCAAACATTGTTTTGCCGCGTTGTAGGGTTTGGGGAGAGAACCTTTTGGTTGAAGTCATTCAGTTAGCATTCAGTTTAATTAAATGTCTTTTAAGATTTAATTTTAGTGAAGGGAAAAATGATCAACCGTTAAAATTATGATTATTATTTTTTTTTTTTTTTTGGTGGCAGATATCGGGGAAGAGCCTTTGAGATAAGTTTAGTAATAAAAAAATCCTTCTGGTAGTCTGTAAAAATGTGTTATCTGCAATGAAAAAAAAAAGGATTGTTGATATTGTTAATTAATAAGTGATGAATTAGTCTGGAACCTGACACTTAATTTACCCCAGTAATGGCATTCAAGGGAAATCAGAGTATATTAGGCTGTCATTCTGAAGAAGTAGGCCCTTTCTTAAATTTGTAAAAAGTTATGGCTTTTCAGCTAAAAATCATGGTTTCACTTTGGTCTACTGCAAAGAGAAATCTAGGGAAAAAAATTACTGATATTGTAAGGTAGAGAAAAAAAAATCATTTTCTTGAATATATGTATTTCCTATGTTAAAGAATGCGTATTGTTTCACTCGAACAATATGCAAAACRTTCCCACCTGGTACGACGTGCCCAAGCGAGTACTCCAAGCCGCTATCTAAAAGTCACTTCAGGAGCTGCCAGCAGTAGGTGTATGCCTCTCTGTAAGGACCGGTGGGAAAAAAGATGCCCTTGGTGGATCCATGTCTTCTTTGCACGGAGAGYGGAGATCAGTTTTCCGTAAATCTCTCTGTACACTTTTCTTTCTTACCTTACACCCATTATCGTGGTACTCAGGTGCCTTCTTTGTGTTTATCGTCTGTACGGTTCCTTATGTTCCTACTCTTCGAACTGCGTCTTGACAGTGGATGTTATGAATACGAGTGTTGTCTGACATTGCGTCCGTAAAGGATAGACTACCAAACCTGCGCTGAATGTGGATAGTAATGGATTCAGTTTATGCTGCAAGAGTGAACTGCTCACATTATCCTATACAAATCATTTGAATTATCTGTTTTCTAAATATTTTTAATAAGGCAAAATTATTAAGATGCATTGGAAATGGGTTCGTGTTTTTAAATCTAAGGCGTGAGAAATCACGCTGTGCCTTTTTACTGTGTTATTCTTTCATTGCAGCTGAACGAATTAATAACAGCATATGAAAGTTAACGTAAAAGGGCCAGCTTTGAGGTCCATCTAAACTACTGTTCAGTCTTTGCCGAAAGCCACCATCAGAGAGACAGCAAGGCAAGGCCTCAGGATGCTCCCTAGGTAATTTCAGAACCACCTAGGGCACGACTCCACCACGAACGCTTGCTTTGTTTATTAAAATGCCTGCCAGAGGGTGTGTTGGGTTATAAGATTTATTTAGAGACATCATCTTGGGCAGTTTCTTGGAGTTCAAAGCCGTCCTTTTGCATTGACTGGCCCGTGAGTAGGCAATGAGAAGGACCATGTCCTCCCAGGGTATGCCTTGGCCCAGCCGCTGGTCTCGCATGAGCTGCGAGGGCTTTCCTCACCAAGTGCAGAAGTTTTCTCAGGCGCTTGAGATGTTAGTGTTCAAGAAAAGAAGACATTCTCCAAAAACTTCCGTGTCTCCTAGGAAGTAGATGCTGAGAAACAAATGAGCAGCTTTTCCCGGGTATTAGACTAAYAGTAGGCTGCCCTTGGCGGTGTGTGACCCACAGAGGCTGTCGCGGCTTCCTAACAAAAGCCCGTTTTCCTTTGCCTTTTGTCAAGAATACTATAGCTAGCTTCTGTTTTGGAAACAAACACGTTGCGGCATCTCACGGAGAGCTTTTGTCAGACTGAGCCAGGCCTAACGTGCCTCCTCGCTGCAGGAAGCTCGTTGCTTGACCCCACGCTTGTGGTCCAAGCTTGTGGTCCCCCCACCGTCACCTACCACTTTCCCAGCTCCTGCAGAGAGCATTTGCCTTATATCTAAGCCTTCCAGTTTAAACACTGTACACACACAAGCACACGTATCTTTTTTAATCTCAAAGATTTTGTCTGTGCGTGTACGTGCACGATTAAGTCAGCGTTTCCACTTCTGTACGTTCCCATTCCTTTTTTTTTTAGCGCCTGCTGATATTGTTTGCATCAGTGAAGTCTCGCAAGGTCACGATCCTTGCGGGTGTTGAAGTGTATATGGGCCCCTGTCCTATTCCAGATCCTCCCCTTGCAGGTGCGTGCAAAAAAATTGCTATAAAGCAGCTTATTCTCTACGTAACAACACAAGAAGCAGGGAAGGAATACACGAGGCRGTTTAATGAAGAAATAGGACGTAATAGTAATACGATGGGAAGCAGCATAAAAAGTGCGCTTGGATATGCACTGGGAGGGGAATAAAAGAGCGGGATGTGCTTGTTTTAAAAGCAGTTGCCAGCATATTGCTGTTCACATTTATGATTTTTTTTTTTCCATAATAGCCCTATGTGGACTGGCCACTAGAGGGGGGATGGATACACGTTTTGCTCTTGTGCTGCAGCTGTAGGTCCGGTTTCTTGCATCTCTCATTGCATATGAACTTTTCCAAATCTTTCATCCTTTTACTTACCAGTAGCTTAACTTTATCTAGCAGTTATCTAGCAGTTAACTTTTGCTTTAACAGAATTGGGAGCAGTTTTCTAGCTGATGGCCTAGTGGTGATTTATAATAGGCTATTTGATTTAAGTGCTATTCACTTACATATACATTTTAAATGCTATTTTATTTTTCTTCTCCCCCCCCTTTTTTTTTCCCTCCACATACCGAGCAGAGCTTTTCAATGAACTATCCAGACCGCTAATTGCTCAGTTAGTGCGTACAATTTACATCTCAAAGGTATGGACGAGCAATTTTCCTTCCACTTTGTTTTGCGCTTAGTATTCGACAGCTTTGAATTTCATCCATCAAAGTTTATGTAATCCTCAGCCTTTGGAAGTCCCTTTGCACATCCTCATGATTTTCATTACTTTCTGCAACATAAATAATCTGTCGCTGGAAAAACGTTGCCGCGCGTTTCCTGATCGTTGCTAGGATGATTCAGCAAGCCTGGCCTTGGGAGCAGACTGCTCTGGATTTTTTGCTGTATTGAGTAAAAGGCCACGGTGATTTTGGTCGCAGAGCTGGTTTTCTGTGACCACAGAGCACGTCTGTTTTGTCTTGCTATCTGAATCTCTTTTAACGGCGTTTCGTCAAAAGCCCAAATATAAAATTGTCTTTTTTTTTACTATACCACTTTGTTAAGATTTTCCAGGTTTTGCATTATGGTAGTCCCTAAGTTACGTTTTTGCAGCCTGTGGGGTATTCCTCAGGACCCGTATTAAGCAATATAACAATCTGATCACGTTTAGAGAGTTTTCAGTTAAACATCTGCTGCTAATGGCTCATATGAGTCCATGGGGAGCTAACAGTAGTCTCATGGTCCAAAAGTTCAGGAACGCAGGTCAGTTTATCCCTATTATACCAAGTTATAGACCTTAAGTAAGCTTGATACCACCTTAACAGCCACTGAGATAAGACTTACTAGTATATGATCATCTCTAATCAGCTCTAAAATGGGGGAAGTTCAGCATGTTCTAGTTATCCATCTTTTGGTGCAACAGCTACTTTTACTAGAAATCTGCATTTTTTTACCAGCTGCACCGCCTCGTTTTCACACCTTCTTAAATTACCCAGTACACACCGTTTAAGCCTACCGCTTTGTTGTTTTAAACGCACTGGTTTGCTTTAAACGCTCTCACTTTTATACCTCAGTTACTAGTGTCTCTCTTACCTGGAAACAGAGGATTTGAGGTAGATTTTAGTGTTTGTCTCAAGTTTGATTTTCCAGGACTCACTCATCAAAATCCTCCTTAAGAGCTGTCATTAACAGCCATAGCTTGACTCCTTCGTTGCTAATGAAAAGTGACAGATTGGGGCTAGGTTATTCTACATAATAGGAAAACATAACCAGAGGGGGGAAAAAAAAACCAGAGAAGTTTTCAACTCAATTTTTTAGAAAGATATAGACTGTAACTAAATGTATGAAGAGCAACTTATGTGGAAGATGTTCTTTCCGCCAACGAGAAGGGCATAGCAAAAGCCCTAACACTTGCTGTGATCAGGGAAATACATGCACAAGAAAAATACAGYAAGGGTCCTGTTTCGTGCTCGGGGCCCTCTACCTTTTGCAAGCTCAGGCATCGTCATACCCGATGGTTTTTGTATTGTGGGTTTTTTTTTCCCCAACAGAGGGTATTTCAGGTGCCTTTCTTCTACTTATTTACCGCCGCCGTTATTTCTTTGTGTTTCGGGCCGTACGATTCGGGTTCACTTTGTTAGACAGCAGCAATTGCAGAGCAAATTAATCGCTACCAGTTTGTGGGGGCATTTGAACGGCCCATTGGATCGGATGCTGCGCGGTTGGTGAAGGTCCCTACGGCTCCCCGCGACGGGTTGTGGGGGTGGAAGCAGCTGCATGTAAAAAAAAATACCGAATGTCCAATACAGAGCGGTATTTACATGAAATTAAGGTAAACACTGGACATCCGTTGTCCTCTTTAGCGCAAGGATAAAAACCCTTTCAGCAGCCGCCACAGATTTCTGTTTGCTGTTGGAAAATTGCTGTGGGAAATAATCTGGATCAGAGAAGTAYGTTTTCCGTCGAGATAAACTTTTGGAGTGAGCCGAGTTCAAAAACAGGGGGGAAATATCCCTAGGTGGTTTATCTCATTATTATTARTATTTTTTAATATTTACTAGTCTCTCTTAGCAAGCCAAACTGTCCCTAGGAGCRCGGAGGGTTCCCGCTTTTGGTTCATTCTGCCTGTGATGTTCCAGGAATGAAAAATGGGGGAGTGGGTAAAAAGGAATAAAAGCTAGAGGGAAAGCCTATATTTTATATATGTATGTATTCAGAAGCCTGTTTCCAGTTTGAGTCCCCCGGCTGTTAGGAAGACGTTTGCTCATACCTTTTAGTAGCCACGAGGGTACAGAGGCGTACTGATTCACTGAGGTTTGTTATAGATAGGCTGCCGCCCCTTAATTAGCTAAGCCCTTAATTAGCTAAGCCCATTTTAATCAGTTTGATATATCCACTCATTCAGATTTTGCTGAAAATACCATTTGAAGCCTTCTCCTACTACCCTGTCCTACTGTAGTATCCTAAGAGGGCAAAAGCACGTCTAGAAGAAGGCCAGAGCAAAGTTTGTAATTAATGAAAAGACCGTGCTTAGTTCCTAACCGCATCAGCCGGGTAGATCTACCGCGTGAAGAAATGGTGATGCAGCGATCAAGGCGATTTTTAGAGACTTACCTGTTGCCTCTGAAATCTTGGATTTAGTTTGGGCTAGCTCAGAAATGGAACCGAATTGGTCGTATCTCCATAGTGTCCCCATGAGAAGACATCTTTCTGGGCAACAGCTACTGTGTCTGGGGAGGAGGTGAAGAAAGGGGAGAAGGGAGATGGTTTGAAATAAAGGTGCCTTAGCGGACTAGCACGGGCTGTTTGCCAAGCACAGGTACACATGATACTGTTCTTTAACCGCTGCCAATTATCTCTAATTTCTGTAAGGGATGTATATATCTGGATTTTCGGGAAGAGGAATGGAAGAAAAGGTGAAAGCTGGTGCTTGATTTTTATTTTAAACTAGATTTCTTCTCTTGTAATGCAAATCTGGGTGCTTTGAACTCAGAATTCATTTCCTTTTGGTGCGTTGGATTTAACYGTGCCTCGCAGAACTAGCATCCTCGCGCGGGAGAATAAGGACAGTAATTGGGTGAAAGACTGAATAATTGTTTCTGAATGCCAACAAGTGACGTTTTCTTTATCATAAAAACAATTGCCTGGCTCACACAGAAATACAGATTTCGTTGCAAATATGCTCGCTTTAAAGCAGACATACTGCACTGAAATTACAGGGCGCTGCAGCATTCATCTCGGATCTGCACAGCCACCCACCCAATTACAGGCTGTGCCTTGCCAGCACAAGCTAGGTTGTTGCTTGGTTTCCGTAATATTTTTGTAGCCTTGCTTTCTTCTAGATAACTTCAGAGGTATACTGCACTTACTCCTTTACTTTCATCACGTTTCTCTGCTGTAAAAAAAAAAACAACAAACAAACAAAAAGAAAATTGGCTCGTCAGTTGAAATGGAAAGTCTTCTCCATGGGGCTGTATGTTCTATTTTTACATAGAATATGCTCTGAACAGTTGTTTCTAATACCTTAATAGCTCTGGTTTATGTCAGTAATTATGTGAAAGGTTAATCTTTAAATCACCAGCATTTCCTAAATTCCCAATCAACTTCATGCTCGGAAAGGAACCCATATAAACGCTCAATTTGTTCCTATTAGACTGGGCTGAGCAGGTCAGGGAAAAGTCTAACCTTGGTGCGTAAGAGTAAATTCGATACAGAAAAAAAAATACCTGGTGTATGTTTGTCATCATAGCGGTGGATACCAAAGCTGGGCATGAGGGTGGGTATAGTGAGCGTGGGAATCTGCTGATCTCAGGATCACCCCTCTGTCTACATGATGGAAAGACGAGATATTGGGGTCGAAAAGCCTGTCTCTGAGAAGGCACAGAGAGGAGGAGGTCTTTCTTAAATCTCCGTTGTTGTCCTTGCTACACTTTCAACATGGGAGGTGGAGACACAAAAACCTCATTTACTTTGGGTGCATAGGGGTCACCTGAGCTCCTCACCTTTTCTTGTCTTTCCTTTCGTCAAGTGCCCTCGTCCTTCCCTTTCGTCTTTCTTGTTCAATAAACCTGTTTTGGGTTGCTGCCCTCCTTTCCAGAAGCTGCTTCATCTCTGCTTACGCAGTCTTTAAAGCTGCTTTCTCCACCCACATCAGCCTTGGGTTTTTCATCTCTGCTAGTCCTTTAGATTTAACCATCTTTAAAAAAGGAAAGGCGAAGGAGACCAGCAACAACCTGGTTTAGTCATCGATACTCCAGTCTCCCCTCTCATCTTTTGTCTCCTTCGCTTCGTTTCCTTTATTATTCGTATTATTTTTAAAGCACTAGTGATGAGCTTCCTGACTAAATACTCCTTCTCCTTTGCCATTCTGAAAACCATTGGGGAGGCTGGGGGAAGGGGGAGGGTTATTCAGCATGTCCTTTTGCTATTAATACAGAATAAGACGTAAAAAGAAACAAATTTAGTCCATCAGAAAAGCAAATGATGGGCTTTTTATCAGTGCCAAAGAAAATGATCAAATATATGCATTTCAAATGCCCCTTGATGCTCTAGCCATAAAAAAAGTATATAGCATGTATTAAATCATATAAAAATCTCCTTRGGTATCATTAGTGATTTTCCCTGACACGCATATGCAAAGGAGTTAGGAACGAGGTATGGGGTTGCATCTTTAGACTGTTACAGAGTGTCTGGATATTGCCGTACACGTGGAATAACAGATCGTCCCCTTGATCTAGACCCCTGCAGCACTCAAGCAGAGTGGTAAAGGATGGAATTTGCTGCTTTAACACAGAATTTCTTTGTATTTTATACATTCAGGCCAGAAACAGAATGTGGTACATTAGCATTGATCTGTGGTTTCATATCACTTTTTTTTTTTTTTTTAATGTAGTACAGAAAGAACGGAGAAAAGACAGAAAGGAAAATAAATCATCCCTTATATACATTCCCAGCATCACAGCTACAGTTCCCCCATCACTGCGAGTGTGCACTGATGTTAGTAGCAAGGGATTGCAGACTAGAGATCCGTAGCCCTGATAGTGTTAACCAGCCTCAAAAAAGGTAGTTCCCTTGCTTGCCTTTCACCCTTTCTTGTATAGAACAAAACACTAAAAAAATAATGCTGCTAATGTAATTCTGAAAGGGAGATTACTTCTTTCAAGTGGAACGTTAAGAGGGGAATATTTAAAATATTTTCTCTCTTTTGATATTCCCCAAGCATCTCCTGAACAAGAAACTGTCACAACTAACCCAAAGCACCTTTTTTTTTTCTTTTTCCTCTCCTTTTTTTTTTCTTTTTTGGATCCATATCGTAAGCTAGGGTAAGGGGATCAAAATAGAAAGAATGACATATCTCTGGACAGTTGGTGAACACGAAATTTGAAAGGAAGAGAGGGTGAAAATTTATTCCTGCAATTGCTATACATACACTACAAATATAGTAATGTTCAAATATACCAATGCAAGCAGCCCGGAGCAGGATGAAATAACTGGATCTGTAGTAGCTGGACTGAAACGAAATACTTGCTCCTTTATTTCTTTATTATCCATTTATTTTCCATGTAAACTTTCAGGCCAGCAGTGGGCAGCCTGTAGAGGACCTCCGTGCCACCTAAGAGCAAAGGGCTTCAGTGACACCCAGGGACCCCTCTCTTGCCACCAGCAGATATTTACAGGTATCCTCTGGAGATCATTAGGAGGTTGTCTCTGGAAGATATTATCCGTGTTTTTAGAAAAGAGTTCTGCATGGAGATTTTTGAAAGGCATCATTTTCTGACGTTTAGTAAGTGCTGTCCTCTGTAGGGAGGATCCATCCGTCATCCTGCTAGGGGAGGCAAGTCACTGGTGGTCTTTACCTCTCTCCGGGAGAAAGGGTAACAGGCAGTGCCGAAATTAGCCCCTCGCTTAGGAAAGCACTGCACCTTTAAAGGAAAGAAGTGTGGTGTGCAGTTTACTTAAGCTGTCGATGCAAGAAGCACGGAGGAGAATAAATTGCCCAGGCGGAATTGCTCAAGTCTCACAAATGTTGCTCGAGATTGCTAACACCGGTAAACAGCATGAGTAATTCCCGAGGTGTGCAAGCACTGGTGTGTTTAAAATACAACCCACAAACACGCTGAACGTGCGAAGAAGTGCAGCCACAGGATGTTTTGTTTGTCTGCGTCGCTCGCGCRTCGGATTTGCAGGGACAGAAACGTGACCACGCTAATACGGTTCCTTATAGCAACAGGGAGTCACTACAGAAGTAAAGCTAATTTTTTTTTCTTTTTTTTTACACCATGCGTAGACAATATTTTGGCAATCTCGGTTGGTTTGGGAAGCTTCCTGGCAACTAGACGTAATCAGGCTTTCTGATTGCAGTGCTGCATGTGGATAGAGTTCACGGTTCGCCACATTTTTTGATCTTTCACAGTTAAAATCCCGATTGGGTTCAAAGGAGGTTTTCGTGGGAAAAAACGTATATGGCTTGGCCCTCAGTTAGCATGGCATAAGGTCTTTTCCCTTAAAATAGGATCAGGCACCCAAAGGAGCAAGGGGCTCCTTTCCTGCTGTACCAAAACCATTAAATTCCCATATGGACACTCAGCCTCTCCAGGCAGTTGGAGTTTTAGGATGGATCAGGCCCCTGGGGGGTTTGAGGCATAGAGACAGAAATGTATATTTGCTGACGTATATAAAAGCCCAGCTTTAACAGTGATAGCTTGTTTCAAAGCTGTGGGTGAACCGTAAGTGGCTTTAATAAAACAGCAGTTTACTTTTATTAAATTTCCTATGAAAAAAATCCTCGCCCAGTCCATATGCTCACTGCTTTCACTGATAACGTTACAGTCTCACTAAATAAAAATGTTGGTTAGGAGGCTATCTCATGCTTGATATCCAACAGGATGAAATGTACCAAAAAGAGGAAAACAAGTTTTGACTCCTTAAAAAATAGTCCCAGTTAGGAAAAAATATAAAATTCACTCTTCCTGGTTAAAACRAATAGCTGAAAAACTGCTATGCAGGGGGAAAAAAATGGCTTGATCTGTGCCTAATCTCTGTTTTACACGTCTTTTCGAGTAGGTGGCACTTTGATGCTTTAAAAACTAACAAACCTACACTGAGTTAAATTGCGTGTTAAATTTCTGATTTTTTCCTCTGCTGATGGTAACCTAAGGCTAGAGAAATACGTACAAAGTACAGAGATATTACCCAATTCTTTACCGGTAACGTTTTATTAGAATGTGATGCTGTATAAAGAAATCTCCGAGCTGCTCTCGCTCGCGTTACAAATCGGCAGTTCGTTTGCCTTCAGCGTGCACAGAGTTGCTCAAAAGATCCATCAGCAGGTTGTTCGCACGCTGGAATGGGGGGAAAAGAAGAAAAAAAAACAACCCAAAAGGCGAGGAAAGGAAGCCTTTATCGAAGGGCAGGCGAACAAAACAGCTGTGCGGCTCCGCGTCAGGAAACCGCCGCTCCGATGCATAAATCCCCCGGCCGCCCCTGGGAGCGCGGGTTCGTGCTCCTGCCTCCCCTGCAGCTGGTTTCGCCAGCGGGTCGCCAGCGCCGCAGGGGACGGGCGCGAGAACGGCTCCGCTGCAGCGCTTCGCTATAGTAACCACAAGTATGCTCTAATAGCGCGCTCGCGGCGAGGTTTCGCCCCCCGAAAACCGCGTGGCCTCTGCGCTTTTTCCGCCTCGGCTCCGCAGGGCGGGCAGCCGCGGCTCCCCYGCCTGCGGCGTCTCGCAGGGCAAGCGCGGGAGGGGGAAAGGCTAGCAACGAGCCCTTCAATTCAGGGTGKTTTTTTTCCCCTTCCTTTTGTCCTTTTTTAATTTTTTTTTAAGAAAGGACGGCTAGCACTTTTTCGGCAGTGTTTCCTTTTTTTTTTTTTCTTTACTGAGACTTTGCAGCACGATCGGTTTTGATACAAAATAGTTTCTAGGGGTGGCGATGCGGTTCCTACGGGTCTCAGAGCAACTTGCAAGGGAGCTGTCTTTAACAATTCCTCGGAAATGCTGTCCTAGGGGCACGGTCAAAACTTTAGCCTTTCGGAGCTGAACCGGCTCCTTGTTGTCATGACATCCAATTACAGGTAGCACATTAACAAAAATATCAATTCCAGTGCCATGCTTTATATCTCCAGCAACACGATGTGAGTGACTGTGTGATAATTACAAAGTGAAGCCAGCCGGTTCCTTTAAATCCTGCTATTTTACGTGGCTTCTTTGCTCCTCAACTTTGCGTTTCAACACTCAGAGTGAAGAGAAAAGAGGTTAAAACTGTTGCATTTTGTACACAGGGGAGCAAGTCAGGTAACATACACCAGCCTGTAAAAACTGTAAATGCTATTTTTTTTTTTATTATTATTTTAAACGTTTCTCTTCGTTTACAAAAGATCAATAACCGGTACCTTTTTTTTTTTTGTTTTTTTTGTTTTTTTTGTACACTCTCAGACTCCTGAATATTGACAGGTCTTCAAAGGGAGTAGTATCATAGGAAACCTTAAGAGGGACCGTCCTGAAGGTTTTTAAGACACAATAAAGCTAAAATATCAAGTCTTTCAGGCCGAGCGTCTCGCGATGTCAGCCGAGGCTGGAGTCCCCGGCCCGGCATGGCCCGGCACGGCCCGGCCCGGCCCGGTGCGGCCCGGCGGCCCCCGGCGCTGCACGCCGTTATTTGGTTGCACGCGGCTGCAATCCCCCCCCCGCCCGCCCCGGGGAAATCACACCTCGCATTCCCTGGCCGGCTGCTGGTGGCAGGAGCACGAGCCGTACTCGTTAATGATCACCAGGGCGCCCTCGATGTGGTTGGGTTTGTAGTCAACGTAATACTCCTGGGCTGACATGGCAGCCATTTGGTGCATGGTCTGTTTTTGCTTCTGCTTTCGGCGCTGCGTCACGAAGCACTGTCTTAGCTGCCTCAGGCTGGCCGGGAAGCACTTCCAGGAGACGTAGAGCACCAAAACCACGATGAGGAAGGAGAAAATGAGCGCCATGGTGCCCGTGACCACCTTGTGGATCTGCACGGCGTTCTCGGCGGGCTCGCCGGGCAGCGTGACGGGCAGGGCGCCCGTGGTGGCGGCGGC
>NW_020449974.1:3147159-3148386 GCF_003343035.1 Apteryx rowi
CTGAGCCCCGCGGCCGGCTCGCTGCCGTTGGTGGCGGGCGCCGGGCTGCCGGCGCTCGTGGGGTCCGCCGCCTCGTCGCACAAGTGGAAGGCGTAGACGGCGTCCAAGAGGTCCTCGCCCTGCGCGTACTCGGGGGTGGCGCAGAGCAGGTTGCCGTCGTAGCGGCCCTTGAAGTCGCTCAGCCACGAGGCCAGGGCGCAGACGTTGCGGCCGCAGTCCCAGGCGTTGGAGGCCAGGCTGATGCTGGTGAGGGCTTTCCAGGAGGCCAGGATGCGCGGGTCGACGTAGGTGAGGCGGTTGGAGTCCAGCTGCAGCGACTTGAGGTGGGGCACGCTCTCGAAAACGTGCGGCTCCATGTACTCGATCTCGTTGCCCGACAGGTCCAACTTTTCCAGTTTCCATATCCAGTCCAGCGTGTTCACCACGATGGTGACCTTATTCCTCCGCAGGCAGAGGGAGTGCAGCGAGAGGAGCCTGGGGAAATGGGCTAAATTCACCTTCACCAGATCGTTGTGCTCCAGGTGGAGCTCGGTGAGCTTGAACAAGCCCGCAAAAGAGTTTCGAGCCAGGCTCTTTAACTGATTGTATCCTATGTCTAGAAACTTGAGGCTGCGGCAGTCCTGGAAAATTCTCACGGGCACAAACTTGATGGCGTTGGACCGCATGTGCAAGGTGGTGAGCTTCCGCAGCCCGTGGAAGAGGTCCGGCTCCAGAGCCTGCAGGTTGTTGTACGATAAATCCACACTGCGCAGGTTGGGCATGGGGCGGAAGGTGGTGTTGGGCAGCTGGGTGATTTTGTTGGAGCTCAGGGTGAGCTCCTTAACCCGCCGCAGCTTTTGAAAGGCGTCCCCCTCCACCGAGCAGATGTGATTGTGATCCAGATAGAGCCACGTGAGCTGCATTAACCCCGCGAACTGTCCGTCACGCAGCTCTGAGAGGCTGTTGTACCGCAGAGACAAGCCCATCATGCCCGACAGGTTGCGAGGCATCTCTGTGAGATTCAGTGATTCACAGTACAGAAGCCTGCCCTCGCACCGGCAGAGCTGCGGACACCCACTATTCACGGCTGGCAGCATTTTAGAAACGATACCCAGCGTACACAAAATCAACCCCGGGGGCTTCCTCAGCAGCCAGTTTAAGCAGAGACCAATGAGAAGGAAATCCATTAGCAATAATATTTCCAAATGCGCTCGAGAATGTCCATTGAATCGTCTCGAATTCTACATC